>NW_009594642.1:0-4690 GCF_000690535.1 Cariama cristata
TGATAATGATAGCAATAATAATAGCAAGGCAGCATCCCAACCTCAGGGAGCGGATCTGCAGCCACATCGAAACCCTTGACCAGAAAGACAGACGAGGCAGGAGCGCTTCCCTCACCCTCGATACTTTCTCTCCCTGACATTACACTTCAGGTAACCTCCTTGGGGTTTGGGGTTTTTTTTAAAAAATATTTTTTTTCAAGCTTCTCGGGTTTCAGCTTAGGACAAATGAAAACAAGCCAATTTGCAGGCAGTCCCAGATGTGGGATCGAGTTTTAATTTCATAAAAGCATTTGGGATGCAATGCCCAAGACATCTTCAATCCTCGAGCTCAGCCAGGGATGGGTTTGGAGCAAAGCACTGGGTACTTTGGCTGCAGCACCCCAGGACCTTCGTTCTTAGCAAATTCCCTTGTGTATTAAATCATTTAAAGAGTTTAGCACTTGCTATATGTGTTACTGCAAGAGCTTAAGAGGCTGGAGATCTCGATGTCCCATCATGAACACCAGCCAGGCTTCGTGCTGCTATGCCACGGGGGTGGATTGGGTTTTCATCCCATTTTTACTGCTTAAGATGTAAGAAAAGGTGGATTGGGTCGGAGCAGAGGTTTGTCTAATCCAGCATCTTTCTCCGAAGGTGGCCAAAAGCAGATGCCTTGGGGAAGTGCACAAGAAAAAGGCAAAGAAAGTGGATGGGAGGCGAAAATAACCAGGAGAATTAAATACACTTGTTCTAGCAGAGGACGTGCATAGGTCTTTGCTTTTTTGGTAGGGTTGCTGGGGTTTTTTTTTTAGTTGTTTTTTTTCTCTCTTACACAAAGGAAAAAACAGGAACAGAAAAATAAAATGCTACCAGAGGGGCATTTCAGAAATACTCCCTATCCCTCTCCCGGGGTGTAAGGAACTCCTGGGATCCCGCAGCTCTGCCCTTCTCCGGATCGAGACACGTGCCGGGTGCTTAACGGGGACAATGAGCCCCATGCCCATCAGTCCGTCAGAGCGTCTGCCACCTTCAATTCCCTGCCTGTTTTTAATCCCGTTTTAACCACAGCAAAGCTGAGGTTTCAAAGCTACAAGTTTCCTTCACATTTAGTGGAGCCGGAGGATGCAGGTGAAGATGCACCGGTGTGGGGAAAAGCAGCCAGCTCAGCCTTTTATTGGATATCAGAGAATCCAAAGGGGACAAATTCACAGCGAAGGGTACCAAAACACAAAATCTTTCCATGTCAGAAAACCAGGAAGCCCGAGAACTGTCAGTAACAGCGTCTCATAACTCTGGGAAAAGCTACCCCTTCCCCTTGGACACAGCATATGATGCTCCGCATCGTTTCTCGTTCACCGGGAGCCTATTCCCGAGGTTTCAGGCTTGATACGGATGCGGGACATCACCTGTGTCACCCACCTGGTGCCAGGTGTCGGTGTTTGCCTCAGCCCCATTAAGTCACCACCGACTTTTCTGCAGCAAAGCACCCGGGGCAAACAGACCACGACTTGGCCAAACCTCACCTTCCCTTCGGGTGGGGGTTTCTGGCATCGGTGCTTGGTTTCTTCCTTCCTTACCCGGTAAATACTTGGGGTTTGGGTGGGGTTTTTTGTCTCTTTGGGTGATTTTTAAGGGCACTTGGTTAAAAGCGTGGCTGGCACCTGATGCTGAAGGAGCGAGGTGTTGGTTTTAAATTGGGTTTCTGCTCCTGAATAGATATTCGAGGGGAAAGCTATGGCCTGGGGTATCGCGCCGGGTGGAAATCTCCCTCTCTGTTCCTAATAAAGCTCTTTGCAGCTGGAGCCTTTGCAGCAGGGGATGTATTTGGGCTGAAATTGAACTTTCTTGTGGGGAGAGGCACGGGTGATGGATCCTTTATTTCCCTGTAGGAGCTGACGAGGGGGAAGGTGCTCGGTCGGGTCTGTCGTGTTTGTTTCTTTACAGTAATGAAAAAGCAAAGAGAGCTTTCCCCCCCAGTAAAACACATTAAATTTGCCAAATCATTACAACATAGCAGGGGGGGGGAAAAAAAAAAATTGCATTTGCTGGGGGAAAATAAAACACCAGGCGATGTGTTGAGAGCTGGAGGGGGTGACATCAGGCATCCCTGAGCTGACGTGTCCCATTAAAAGGAAGGGGTTTATCTCACCGTTGGCCCCGGTCTAACGGGAAAGAGGGCTCTGACTCAGGGAGGGTGTGCTGGGAATTGGCAGGAGGAACGTGGGCTGTTTTTCGGGCACCCAGCAACCCCGTAGTCGTGCCAGGTTGGCTCAGCTGTAAAGCTAACCTCGTTTTTCCTGGGCCATCCAAAGGTGATGTGAAAAGGGGCTGTGACTGAGGCTTTGTCCATGTATGGGGCGGATGACTCCGGAATAGCACATTGGGAAGGGATGGTCCCGGACAATGGTATGTGCAGACACGGTTGTTCCAGGATGTGAGAGTGCTGTTCCAGTTTACATTAATCCGTTTAACTCTATAGTGCTGTTATCCCAACAAAAGAGCATCCTGATTTCAGGCTAAAGCAAACCAGCCTCAGGCATTTAATGTCCAGGTGCAGGCAAGCCTGGGGGCTTGCAAGGACTTATCCACCTCTCGGTTCCTTCAGGCTGGGTGATTTTTATTTATTTATTTATTTATTTAGGCCAAATCCTGTAGCATGACATAGGCACGACCGCAGCCCCCTGGGGAACCAGGTGTAACTTTAAATACAGTTTTATTTCAGGTTTGCTATTGACGCACAAACAGCAGAGATCGATGTTTAGTATACATGGTATACACAAAGCAGCCAGTACGATCGGCATCTCCGTCCTTTTGCTGCACGCTCGGCAAAAGAACTGCGCACAAGAAATCCCTCCCGCCCCATCCTTCCCCTCCCCGTCGAGAAGGGTGACAATTTCTCGGTGGCTTGGAAACCGTCTCTTGAATGGCAAGACACAAAAGGGCAGCTCCTCGGAGCTCTGTCCCCAAACGAAAGCACGGTGGGCTCGGCTATGCAGGAAAACTCTCTGGATATGGATGATACGTTCACGGGAATGGAGAGCTGGAAGGGATTTCCCTAGAACATTAAATCCCATCCCCTGCTGCGCGCAGAGCAACCGCAACATCTGCTCCTGGCTCCGTCGAGCAGCGTGGAAACCCAAAATATGTTCAAAAAGGCATTCTGTAAATCCAGGGAGGATGGGTCCACAAACATTGTCACGAGGAGTTTCGCTAAGCTGGTGGAAAGGTCTAGCAAGGAAAGCCTCGTGCTGTCCCGTTCCTTGTGATCTTTCTCGCCTCGCCCACAGCTGCTGGAGACCTTTCGGAGCAGACCGAAGGGCAGAAGGAGTTTCCACGCTCTACCTGCATGGGATCGAGCGAGCAAGGTAGCCTCCAAGCCTTCAGCTGCTGAGACAGCATCTTCTGCCTCCCTACAATCTGCGTATCATCCCTCCTGTCCCTTTCTGCTGGTCCCAATAACTGCATAGCTCGACCCAGAGACTCTGGCTTGCTCACAGTCACAGGTAATTAATTAAGAGGCACCTTCAGCAGTGAAAAAAGCAAAAAAAAAAAAAAAAAAAAAAGTGAAATGGTCCCTGATGATTTGATTTGAGCAAGAGACCAAAGTGATGCGTTAAATGGTCGCTGGGAAGAGGGCGGTGCGTGAGGTAAGACAGCCTCCGACCACAACGGGCACGATGCTACATAACCGTCAGAGGTACGGAATAAACCCTTGCACAAAACCCCAGAGGGAGAAACTGGTTGTCGATGCTCTGCAGCCCCCTCTTTCCTGAACCCCGCTGAGCCCCTTTCCCCCCCAAGACCCAAATTTATCTTCCGCTCCCGCAGCTCAAAGGCAATGCTGGGGAAGTCGTCCCAGCTTTGCTAGAGTTCAGCTCAGGCTATCCCAAGGAGGCTTAACGCAGAGGAAAAATAACCCAACCTGGCCCAAAGGTTGGAGGGCAGAGGGTGGTGGGATGTCTGGGCACGGCATACTGGTCCCATTAAGCAGCGAGCACCATTTCCAGAGCGGAGTCAAGTACCGGCAGCTTACGGGGCTGCATCTGACCCCATACGGCACCGTGCCGTGGTACTACAGTACAGTTGCTTGTTGCTTTTTTTGGAATGACAGCTCAAATCTCAGGTCCGTTAGTGATCCCTTTTTAGCCCTGAAAAACTTCAGGCGGGCGGTTTACAACCTGCCCTGGACCGGGGTGTAAAGGAGCATCCAGCTACGCGCTGGGTGCTCGCACAGCCCCATCCCAAAGCACCATAGGAAAAACCTCAGCCAGGTGAGACCCCACTGGGATTAATGCCGTCCCCACCACGCAAGGTTTATGTCTGTCAAGGTGGGAGGAAGGAGGTTTAAAAAAAAAAAATACAGAGTTAAGCACCATAAAATCTACACTGGTCAGGTCATAAACATGAGGAGAAAATGAAAATAAAGCCACCACCTTCCAGCCTCACCCTGGGATGCTGCTGGGGCTCTCTGGACCACCCGTGCTGCAAAGTCATCACCAGCGAGCCCTGGAGGCATCAGTCCCAGCCCCTCGTCACACCGGTGGTTGGACAAGATAATTTGCCATCGTTGCACTGGTAAAACCTTTTGGTCCCATTTAGCATGAGCGTCGGGGGAGTCTGGGGAGGGGGGAGGTAGGCTTGGCCCTGGGAAAACGGGGAAGGCTTCGGCTGTGCAATTTAGGAGCATCTCCCTGCCTGTACTTGGATCCAC
>NW_009594642.1:4707-8629 GCF_000690535.1 Cariama cristata
TCATCCCCACTTGTGCCCCCCCCCGCCTCCCAGCCTCTGCCGGTGGATTTCCGTGTCGTTCAGCGGCTTCGAGGTAGGTGTTCGTTCCCGCTCTGTCTCCGAGCGACCTGGTCAGTAAAAGCCCTCTCTCCCAGGCACATGGGGTGTGCGTGCTCTGTCCCCACACCCCGGTCCCTTTTTTGTCCCCATTTTTTTTATTTCCCCCTCCCTCCCCCCTCTGTTTACTATGTGCTATGGACATCTCCCCCTCTCCCAACCCCTGGCTGCTGCTTGGCCACATCCAGCCAGAGGAACACCATGCCCTTCCTCGCAGACACCCCTTGACCTGCTCAGCACGGCCTCAAGGTGCAAAAATCCAGCTCCTGTGGCTTCCTCCGAAAATTGCAACTCTCCCGGGGCAGCAGGCGCCCAGGTGGGACCGAACACTTCAACGCTCGTCTCTTGAAACCCCGACCGCAGCTTTTGGAACAGGGAGACCAAGGTCCAGCTTCCCACGTCGGGCAGGGCTCTCCGCACAACCGAACATCAGCCGGTCGCTGTGCCGCATCGCATTCGGCGGCCGGTTGGCCGTAGGAGTCACGACAAGCCACCAAACGCTTCTGCAACCCATCGACGCAGGTGACGGAGCAAGCCTCCCAGCCACCCGCCGCCCACTTGTAGGAGGGACGTTTGTAGCTCGGTCTCCCACCGTCCAAGCGGTTGGAAAGGCTGAGAACGCTGTTGTTGAGGTCCGGTGGGGTCTTGCCCTCTTTCTTGTAGGAGGACTTGTCCTCCTTGCTCTCCTTGGGGAGGTAGAAGGAGTAGCGTACCCGAGGAGGGGTCATCTTCCCCACGGAGAGCACCTCCAAAGTCAGGGGTTCCTGGATAGGCTTGAAGGCTTGGAGGCTCTCGACGGCGGTGCCGGTGCCGCTGTACCGCAAGACGCTGCCCTTCACCATCAGGTCCCTCTCCACGGCAGAGACGATGAAGTGGAGGTACTTGCCCTGCCCGTTTTTCAACGCCAGGTAGTTGTCGTCGCTGATCAGCCCTTTGTAGCCCCGCTGCCTGATGTCGATGTTGGAGGCACCCGCGGGGATGACCACCACGAAATTGTAGCCGTGCCTGGAAGAGAAAAGCAGGCAGGACAGGCCATCAGGCAAGGGGGACATCCCACTACGACATGGCCTCAGCCCGAAGCTCTGCAGCTACAGCCCTGAGATCTTCCCGCCCCTACAATTTTCTCCTCCTTCCCATGAAGATCATTTTGAATCTCCTCCCTACGCTGAGTTTCACCTAGGCTGAGGTCACCCAGATATGGGAAGATGCTTCAGCTCCTCTGGCTCAACAGTACGGATATACCGGAGAAAACTCCATCAGCAGAAGCCGACAGCACGTTAAATGTGTCCTCCTTGTCCTTCAGAGCTAGCCGAGGTCTCCATGCAGTGATGTACACTAGCACGGGGAGAGTTTGCTCAGGATGGACTTAGACCCCGTCACCGTCTCCGTGACCTTCCCACATCCACCCCAAAAAGCAGAGCTGGGACAGAAGGAAGCGCACGTGGTCACCTCACACTTACATGGGTTTGGTGAACAAGCCTGAGACCTTCTTGCAGCTCTTGTTATCTCCTCCACAGACGCTGCATTTATCAAACTTCTTCTTGGAGCCCAGCTTCCCATCGCAGCCCGCTTTGATGCATTTGCCCTGGACGCAGACCGAGGTGGAGTCTGGGGAGCAAGGGGTGCCATCCACAACCTGCACGAGGGTGAGCAAAACAAGCCCTTGCATTTCCCTCTGCCACCCCACGAACCCCGCCAGCTGTGACCATCCGACCCGGGGCTACCCGAATCCCTCCGACAGGTCCTGAGGAGATGCTAGCAGGCACCGTGTCACCCTTCGCTCACGCTCTGCTTTGCAGTTGGGATTTTTGGGGTCACTGAGAAGAGATGGGTGGGACTACATCCCTTTTCTGCCGCACCTACGTGACTTTCTGCCTTTTCCTTTGCATCGGTGCGAAGGGAACAGGCTGCACTGGGGACACAGCTAACATCATCCCGCTCAGTCCTGTGTCCAGCCGCCTGCCCTGTCCAGCACGCACATTGTTTCCCCAGCACTGCAATTATCACCCTCTATTTCAGGACTATAGGTGTATCCCAGAGGCACCTATACAAACCCAGAGGAAGACCCTCCACAGACCATTTCCAGCCCTGAAATAAAGAAGCGGACACCCAAAGACCGATTCATACCAGCCTGGTGGATTCCTCTCCTCTACAACCTCATCTAACACCAGCTGCCCACCAGACAAGGAAAATTCCTTGATTTCCAGGTACGCTGGAGTCATCCTACAGGCCAGATTCTGACCCTGGACGTCTCTCACCCACCTTGGGTGCCAGCACGTAGAAGTAACCGGTACCGTTAGCCCGGCAGATGAGCTTGCATTTATCCCGGGGCGAGACGCCGGAGTATTTGGGGACCCAGGAGACGGAGGCGGTGAGGCGGTTGTTAGCCGTTGAAAGCCTCACACTGCTCCTCGCGAAAGCTCTTCCCCGGCACTGGAAAAAATAGGAATGTGCATGGGATTGGGGACCAGCCTGGACCTCCGGCTCCTGTTTTATGGGATTGTTCTAGGTCATGCACACAACCATAAGCAAATTGAGCTCTAGCCCCTTACCTGCAGCAGAGCAAGGGTCCAGGTTGCACGAGCGGTACTTGACACGGATGCCCTCGCAGTAGGATCCGCCGTTGGCAGGCACTGGGTCGGTGCATTCCCGCTTGGCCAGCTGCACCCCACCACCGCACGTCCGTGAGCACTGCCCATAGGGTGCCCACTTCGCCCAGCCGCCGTCCACCTGTGGGGATGCGGTGGGATGAGATGCTACATCCCCTTCACCGCCGGCTCCATCCCGAGCCCGGGCTCTCCAGACTCAGAGCCACCCTTTCACAAGCAAAACTTCTGCCGGCTACCCCCAAACCTGCTCAGGGCTGGATGGAGCGAAGCAGCAGCATCCCTCCTTGAGAAATATGCAACACTCAAGGGACCTCCATCTCTTTTCACATCAGTGTCCCCCCACCGCCGGGTCCCCAGCACGAGAAGGCAGGGGATTGCTCCGCCAGCACCCATGCAAAAACTCCGGGTAACCCCACGGGATGTTTTTGGGGCTCACGGTGCCAGTACTCACCCTGTACTTACTGATGTTATGCCTCTCAACGCAGGCACCCTTCAAGCAGAAGCGTCCCTCGCCGCAGCCGGTGCCGTCCGCCCAGGGGAAGTGACGGGTTTGGCAGACGATCTGCCCCCGCGCTTTGCCCGTGCACCAGAGCTTGGCACAGTACTGCATGTACGGGCAGGGCTTGGAGCCCACGCCGAAGGCCAGCTCGCATTGCTGGTTCAGGCTGTAGCTCGTCCCCGGCAGGTCTTCAGGCAGCGGGATGGGTTTGGCAGGCTGGTCCAGCAAACAATCTCCTACAGGAACAGGGATGGAGAGGGTCTACCGGGTCCTGGGGGGTTGTACGGATTGGTGTGGGGAGGGAGAGCATCGCTGCGGGGAGGGGAGGGATGGCTGCCGGTAATTCGGCTAAAGCTATCCCAGCCGCACGCTGCCAGTGGGACCCGCTGCTACCCCGGGGATGCCCTCGAGGTCAGCTGCATCCCAGACCCAAGTGACTCCGTCTCTTGGTGACGTTGGTGGAGCCGTGCTGGCAGCCTCAGACATCATTGCCAGGGACACCCCGGCACCGACGAAGCCCGGCCGGTGCAGAAACGCTCCCAAACTCTCCATTTCTTTCTAACTTTGTTTGCAGAGGGGGGTGAAGAGTTGCTCTACAGCCCATCCACCTTTCCCAGTAACCAACCCCAGGGACAGATCCTGCTCCCACGGGACAGGGACACAGGTAAGAGGGTGAGGGGTGCAGGAGGGCTCACCGTGGCCGCTGTCGAGGAAATCG
>NW_009594642.1:8769-8980 GCF_000690535.1 Cariama cristata
GTTAGGGTGGATAAGGTCACCATGAATAACCCCGCTTGGAACGCAGAGTAGGGCCCCCACAGTTTCTTGCAATGGGGGAAACTGAGGCACGGAGCGGGGCAGACCCTTGCAAGGCTTGCAATGGCTGTAGACAGCCCAGGAGAAACCCGAGGAAGGATGATGCTCATGCATGCCTCGGCTCGGACTGCACACAAGCACTGGGAGCTTGCAG
>NW_009594643.1:0-7715 GCF_000690535.1 Cariama cristata
GGCAGCTGGGAAGCCGGCAAATGGAGCAGGAGGGTACGGGGGGAGGGCAAACACGGGCTTTAGGCACCTGCCACCCCCGGGTCTGCCCTCACCCTCAGGAACGCGGGCAGCTGCCTGCCCAGTGGCCAGAGACAGGCCAAGCCCCGGGCAAGTGGCCCAGGCAAGGGCTGGGACCCCGACAGAAAGTGAGCGCAACACTTTCAGTGGGCTGCTACGTCCATCGTACAGTACCCATCCCCACCACGGTTCACCAGCTGTGCTGCAAAAGACCGTACTGTTTGGTTCTAGGAGAGCTTCTACCTCTGCCCACAGTCCCTCAACTTGGTGAACTACATTTTTGAGGCAAATTCTCTGCAGCAAAGGTTCCCAAAGCCTCATTTTCTGCTCACTTCTAGCATGCAGTGTTAACTAAAACTGACTGACTTGTCCTAAACAGCAGAGCCCTCAGGCTTACCAACATCTTGGGCCACCAGAAGCCTCCCAAGCTTCACTGGGCTTTCCGAGGCACTCAGAAGCTTTTAAATGCAAATGTCAGCAGGTCACAGAAACCGTCAACAACCAGCAGCTCCCCAGGCCCCGTCTTAGAAGGGCTGGCCACTCCTCTCTGTGACTGCCTAAGGCAACACAGGGATTCTTTCCTGGACCTTGCAAATAGAACGCAACTTGGCACTGCTCTCTCACGTGAGGACTACCAACAAGGAAACTCAAGTCCATGACTGAAACTGGATGTCTGAGATGCACCATTATGGATTATTATTAGTAGTTTTAAAAAAAAGTAATACAGGTTAGCCCGCCCACCCAACAAAGGAGCCGTTGGGGTGCACGCACTACATACCACAGGCCTAACGCTACTCTCATGTCCTCCTCCACTACCCTTTGGCCACCTCGGAGGGGGGTCACGCTGACATCTCGGCTCTGGAGGAGCAGCGCCCTGGCCAAAGCGCGGCTTCTGCACTGAGCTCTGCCTGCAGAGACACTGCGGTGCAAGAGACGGCTCTGAAGGAGCGGACCGAGGTCTGGGCGCACCCTTCCCAGCAGCCGGCTCGATGCATCCTAATAAACACAGCATGAACATTTGCTCAGAAGGATGAGAAGGTGAGGTGCTGGCAGCATCCTCGTGCCCCCGCACACCTAGCTTAACAATCCAGAAGTCATCATTTTAGGGTTAAGTGTGCCAAAACTGCCACGACAGTTCAGAGAAAGAAGACTCCCCGCTTCTACTCTAAGCAAGAAGTGTTTTCCTAAAATGCAAACAAACCCCCAGCTTTCCAATCCCATTAATACTGCACTCTTTATCTCAGCAGCAAAGGATTCGCTTCTTAGACAAGGCATTAAGAAATACCTGAAGCAACCCAGATGAGTAAATTGCTACAAAATACTTTCCCTCCACACAGTTCACGAATATTAAGCCAGCTGCCTGATGATCTCCGCAAGCAACAAAGCATCCATACTTTCCCATAAAAATCCCATCACCTCGCTTTCAGTCAAGTTCAGGATTACAACATCAGCTACTTAAAAAAATAAAAATAATCTGTATCGTTATCCCCCTGAATGCACTCGAGTCAGAGTCACGGGAGTACGGGCTTCAGTGCTGGGAGGAGAGGCTCTATTTGGCTGCCTCTCCCCCTTAGGATTTTTTTTCTACAGCTGAGCTTTGTGGTAATTTCCCTTCCAATCCATCTGATGAAATATTTGAGGTTAGCGTTGTGTTGGAGGTATGGGCCACCAGGCCTTGTGTTTTAAAATAGATGATATAAAATACTGGCAGGACAATTCCTATCAGGAGCATAATAAAAACTGCGTTCCACCACTGGATTCCACAGTCCGCACCATTACTGGTCTCCTGCTTCCCCGACTCAGGCGGCGGCCGCTCCAGCGCTTCCATGCAATACTCTGCGTTTAGCTGGACCTCCGCCTGCACCGCGTCCTGAATGCTCTTGTCAATCCCCTTGAAGTAGTCGCTCAGGTGTCGGCCGTCAGCAGAGCTGCTCCCGCCCTCATCAGGTTCCGGTAAGTCCACGAGCGTCAGGTCGGTCTGGGAGGGCGCAGTCGGGAGCGGCCTTAGTTCGCCGCCGTTCTCCGTTAGCAGCCCGTGGGTCTTCACCGGGATCTTGATGGACTTCAGTGCATACAAGTCCTGCTCCCGGATGAAGTTGTTGACACGTTTGATATCTGCAACCTGCAGAATCCGAAAAGGACACGAATATTAGCGTAGGAGCACCCAGTACTGAAGCAGGAAGTAGCTACAGAACGCGCGTGCAAGCAGCAGTCAGAAAATAAAAGCAAGCCCTGGCTGCAAGGGGCTCAGTGTTATGCGGAGCTTTCCCAGCTGTTCCAGGGATGCTCCAAGTCCTGCAGGATTGAGACAATCCCCTACGAAACCTCCCTGTAACCTCCTCTAGTGCTCTCGTACCTCTGATATGCTGTATTTGGCTTCACACTGCTTTTCCTTCCTTTTACTTACTTTACCCTTCTCGCACTCCCTCTCGAATCCAAGTTAAGGCAAGAAAGAGTCTTTATAACAGATCCCTTTTAAAACAGTTTGCATACCTTAAACAACGCATGAGTGTTTAAGGTGAGAGGACAGCATCAGTACAAGCAGACAATACCCTCCCCCTGCTCAGAAAGTGATTTCAGAGTGAACAGAGCTCCACCTTCGGAGCATACCACAGTTTTGAAAGCAAGATCACAGCCCGGAAGGGAGCAGGTGAGCATCTCTCCCACCCGAGCACTTTGCTCGCGTTCCCAAGCACCCCCCCTCCCCTGCACGACGGCAGCTCCATACAGCTCATTTCTCCACAGCTGATAAACACCCCCACTGCAGGTACGCTTACGGCAATAACCTCCGTGCGTCTGTGACCATCTTCGGTGGTTCGTGTGTAGGGTTCCCCGCTGTGACCCGTATTCCCACCCAGCTCGGTGATGCAAACAGCAGTAAGCAGAGCAAGAAAGAACAAACCATACCTACAGCCTAAGTCACAAGGACAGCCAGTATAAAGAAAAGACAAAGGCAAGGCAGCGTTTCTTTATTTAATGTTAAATACAGAGAAGACAGCTTAATACAGTGTCCGCTCACACCCACCTAGTAAGTAAGTACATGAACTTCTCAGTCGCCCTAAATCCTCTGTCAAAGAAAACTAACGGGACTGTCAACATGCGCAAGGAACTCTCCAAAGCAGCCAAGGAGGTGTGAAAGAACCTCGAGGGAGAGGCTGGAGGACACGCAACATCAGGAAGACCCCAAACCAAAGAGAAAGGCAACACGAACAGGTTAACCACCTCCGATATATCACACAGAAGAGACACAGTACTTCCAGAGAAAGTTTTATTTGTTCTTTTAGAAATCCAGCAAATTACTGTACGAACTGCATTCACTGCGCACTCACAAGCTTGAGGCTACCAATAAAACTGAGCAACTAAAACCGAGAAAGCACTTTACTTCCTAAGCACAAGTCTAAGTGCCATCAGGGCCAAAATCACTGACAGTTCAGGGCAAAAATCTCCTTTTAAAAGACAATACACGAATACACCAGAAGGGAGCTTGAACATCTCCTTTGCCACTGCAACAAACGTTCAGGGCTACTTCCAGGCTGTGCTGCTGCCACTGGCTGCCAGGAGCGGGGAGGGACCAGGCCCCAGCGGCACAGGAGGTGCCCGGGGGCAGGCAGGGAGCTCCCGCAGGCTGGGAGGCCCTGCACTGGGCCACAGGAGAGAGGAGCTGCTGTGTCCCTGCCTCTCTCCGTGGATTTCCCCTCCAGCCCGTACAGGCTGTCAGGGAACCACAGATCAACCTCATTTACCGTGTCATCCCTGAAAGGTGGCAAGTCTGCCACGTCACAGCCAGAAAGCAAGACTCTGCTAAAAGGTAGAGACAAGATGAATGCCTGAATCTCACACTTACTCTGCAAAGCTTGGGAAATCTGAAAATGGGATGTTTAATCTAGAGCCTAACTGCTGTCCCCGAGGCAAAAGGAATCCTCAGTTGCTGGTTCAGACTCCTCACAGCTTGCCCCAGTGTAACATCAGGACTTAAACCCTGCAAAATTATTTAGTTATGAAGTAACAATCTCACCCAAAGCCTCCTAACTGAGGTGGTGCTTCAATTTTTGGTTTTGTTCCAATGAAAACAAATTATTGGGACAGTAAATATCCCCTGCAGTGCCTGCAATCAAACACTGCAATGTTGTGCTAAGGCTCTAGAAACAGAAAGTGGAGCAGCACTCACACAGAAACAACAAAGCTGATGGGAAGCATGCAAGAGCACTGGCTGCACAAGCCATTTAGGCTCATTTTCTGTACTCTTTTTTTCTTTTTTTTTTTTGGCTGCAGTGAGCTCCTCTTGTCCCAGCTAAGAACAATGCCAAAAGCAGGCCAGGACTATAAATGGTCAAGAGTAAAAATGAGAATTTTGAAGTGCTTTGCATCTCTGCCAAGTTATCTGTAGCACACACAAAGCCATGTGCTGCACTGTCTTAATACCCCCACCCCAAGCAGGCCCTGATGATTCTGAAACCAATGACAAGTTCTCATTGATTTCAAGGAGAAGTTCAGCCTGGATTTTTCTTAAACACAGTTGCATATATTTGTGGCTACAAATCTTCCTCCTTGATGTCCTGGTAGCCTTTCAGGAGCTGTTTAATTGTGCAAATAAAATAAAATACATGAAAACTGATCAGTGCCCGTCTGTCAACAGACAAATACACAAACCTCCAATAATAAGGATTTCTGTACCTCTCCAATTTAACTGCAACAAGTCAGAAGTGCCCGTTCTGGGAGGGAGCAAGGCAGCAGGACAGGTTTTTTCCTGTGGGAGGAGAACACTACCTGGTCCCTCCCCATCGGCTTGCTTTCCCCACCGGACAAGCCCAGCAGCCTTCAGCAGGGCAGGCAGAGCAGACCTACCTGAGCCTGCTGGGGCAGCAGAGGAGGCAGATGAACAGTCGTGGCAGGGGCAGGACCAAATCCTCCTGAGTTACAGTACCGGGGGCACAACAGGATTTTTCATGCCATCAACCAAAAGAATTGTTCAGAATCTTCCTCCTTTGAGCTCACTGAACTGCCGTGCTTCTGCCTAAGTGGTAATAACGACGCAACTGCTGCTGCTCAGAGATGAGCATATCGTCACCGCTATGAAGTCAACTGCTGCAGCTCCGAGCTCTCACGTTCTACTGGTGCCAATCAAGGCCTATTCAAGTCCTACCAGACTCGCTTCTTCACACGCATCAGGCTCATCAGCAGAACCTAGAAGAGTTTCTTTTTTTGTTTTGTTTTTGTTTCTAAGGGAATGGGAGGGGAGGAATTGTCGCAATTCCTCTAAGCCCTCTTGCTTCAGCTGCACCACACAGCTGTTGTGTTGTTAAGCAAGACAGACTGCAATAGTATTGCAGCAGTTGAGCCAGTACTGTATCATTATCCCCATCCAGGTCACTGTCCAATTGTTTGCATCATGGAACTTTTTAATCACAGTCTAACTTGCAGATAAAGGAGGCTCTAAAAATAAAGCTTTAACTGCAGAACAACAGGGTACTTCTAATGTTCAGATCAGGTCATTAAACTTTTCAACAGTTCTTCTATAAAGTGCTCTGCTTTGGAACAAAGAAAACGTATTTTGCAGTATGTCCCAACTCCAGAGAAAATTCACGGTGCACGCACACTCCCTCCTGCCTGCAGACGGCCGAACCGCACGCACTTCTGGGTACGACAGCAAACAATCAAGATCCACGTGCACAGACAGCACCTGGACTCTGTGACCTGAACTTCAGCATTTCTCCTTCGCCAAGTCCACCCCTATTAGAGTTGAACCTTCCTGGCAATATGTAAGCTCATACCTTTCAAAAAATAAACGAAAAAGAACCCCAAACCAGACCCCACCAGAGTGGCATCTCTTTGTACTGTTCAGGTTGCTTCAAAAACTGTATGGTCCTGTAGAGCAGGGCTCTGACCCTCATTTCTGTACCCAGCTTCCTACGTTTTGCCCTCACTTAAATAACTAAGTACAAACCATGACTGCTACACTGCACTTAGTCACTCAAACAGGAAAGCAGGTCACACAAGGTGTGAGGTTGACAACACCTTCCTAGGCTGTTAGTTGAAGAACTCTTTTTTGTTTTGGTTTGGGTTTTTTCTGCCTTTCTCCAGCTCAGTTTTACCCAGATATTGACCATTCACGAAATACACAGGGCAAACACTTTTCAGTGTCAAAACTATTAGACAACAGCATGTCTTCCTGTAATTCTGGAAACTAAGCTACATGTAAAATACCTCTAAAGTAATTGAAACCAAACAAACAGAGATAGCTCTTACTTTACAACCATACTGCAGGGCTAGCTTGTTAAGATTATCATCCTCTGTAATCTCTCGTTCCAGAAGTACCACATCTCCAACTCTGTCCCGAGAAGTGCTGCATCGCTGCTGTTCCTTGCCCCTCGGTCGCAATTCCATAACATTGAGTTCCTCCTCTGATGACTCTTCTGAATCAGATCGGCCATTGGGAAACACATACACCTGCCTGCCCGGGTAATTATGGATGGTGACAGGAGCCTGGAAGGATCTTGTCCGGCTCTCATTCAGCCTCATCTTTTATACCAGCACCTGGAACAAAACCCAAATATTTTGAATTTCCTTAATACCAGTGTTCATTTCTTAGCATGTAAGATTTGGGAGAATGGACAAAAAGCACAGTAGTTGCACATGTGCACACACATACAAAGCTTTCCTCCTACCCAGGTCTTCTCGGGGGCAACCCCAAAAGATGCCACTCTAACAACGACAGAAATATTAGAGGGGTTATGTATGCAAACTTCAGCAATGGGTAGATTATTTTCAAACCTTTTTTTGTCTACCTGTGGACAAACCACTACATAACACGACTTTGCTATACATCTTAAATACTACTGTCTATAATTTCATTTAAAAAAAGCAGCAGAGTCACTTGAACCAAGTGTCTTTAATTATGGTAAAAAAAAGTCCATGGAACCACATCAGATCTCCTACCAATACACATTAAAAACTGACCAAAATTATCCTTTATGTCACCTTTCCAAAAGTCCTTAGTTCTCTACACTTTAAGAATCCACATTTTAATTTCATGGAAGTGCACTTTTTTTTTTTTAAATGACAGTTCAAGCTACACTTAACTTCAACCTGAATGACAAGGTCATTTTGTCGTATAAAGAGAAGACCCTGCCTGAGCACTCTGTTTTAATTATTTGTAGGCCTATAGCAGCAAGTTATTAGGAAGCTATATTCTTTTTTTTTTCCCCTTCAATCCTCAACTCCACAAACAATTTGTTGTTAGGGTGAGGTATAGCCAAGAAAAACCCACATTCTCTCAGAACTTCATTGATCTTAATATTCTCAATCTACCCATAAGGGACTCTCATGGAGACACCACTACCACTGAATGGCATTTCATTAGTACTGAGCACGGCACCCACAGGCTGCAGGCAGGGTCACAGCTGTGCTAGAAGCGCTTAAGACCCAAGACCGCGGTCTCCTGGGACCCTCCTGCGGGACACCTCTGCCTCTTGATAAGCGGTAAGCCAAGCGCCCTCCTCAGAGGGTGCTCTCCCCGCGCACTTCACTGATCGCTTCTCCAGCCCGGCTCTGGCCGCGCCAACCCCCGCACCCCTGGGTCGGGCAGGCAGGGTGACGGCCTGGCTCCTGCCTCGCACCCACACGTGGCGAACCGGGTGCCGGCAACCACAGGGAGGCAG
>NW_009594644.1:0-11905 GCF_000690535.1 Cariama cristata
ATAGCGTTAGCCCGACAGAAAGGGTTATTGTGCTTTTGTAACGCAGGGGTTAGCTTCGAGGCAGATGTTTAGTTTCAGAACTGCAAAACTGTTTAAAGCCTTATCGCAGCTTCCAAGCCTAGAGAAAGATGTCATCTTTGCTTTTCTGGTATTTTAAAAAATATTCTAAAATTTTGGTATCTTTTTTTTTCCTGGTATTTTAAAATCGCTTTTAACTAGGACTTGTTAACTTCTAGAGTCTCAGATTAGTTTGAGAATGATTCTAACGCTGAGCCATGGAGTTCGCAGGCCTGGTTTCTTCCTCCTTCATAAAGGGGAGACAACAATTTCAAATGGTGTTTCTTTTGTTTCTGACACAGCTTAATTAGTTGATTCTTAAAGTAAGCCCAGACAAAAAAAACACTAGAGATGATGCTGCACTGTTACTATTTATTTGGAAGGCATTGTTAAAGCTGTCTCATCTGACACTGTATTTGATTTAACACAAAAGATACTTAAAATGGATTCTTTCCTTCACCTATATGATTTTAAGTGTCAGGACCGAGCTGTCGTAAGTAAACAATGGCATTCCAGAAACACAGATGTGAAAAAATCAGGTGGATATGATCAGTATCAAAATTCTCTAAAGAAGACTCAGGGGGTATGAATATCCCTGCCAAACACCTTCTAAGCTATGATTGTCCTGAATGCCTCTTGATTGGAAAACATGTTGTCGTGATGCTTTTTAGTGAGATTTGTCTTTTCCAGATTCTGTGGCTTAACTTGCCGCTGGATGATTCATCATGCTGCCTGCTGACATTGTCATGCTGAAATATGCTACTAGCACAGTTTAACAATCTTTTAGAGAATAGTAATATCTCCATAAAAGAATTTCAAGAAAGAACCCATTCCCAAAATTAGCAGAGAGAAGAAAGGGGTGGAGACGCAGGGACAGGGAGTTCTTTCTCTTGTTACTGTGCAAATTCAGAGCAGTTCTTCTCATAGCTGTTAAATTATTCTGGTTTTACAGAAACTAAGAAAAAAAGAGTTTGGGCAGATATTAACAATTACTTTTTCAGTATTACTTTTAGTTTTCCAGAATTGGGTCAAGTATTTATGGAAGTGTTTCTACTTCTTGTTAAATAGAACTTTAAAAACCCTGAAATAGCTGAAAAGTTACTCATTCTTATTTCACAACAAATTCTCTTTGACTCTGCTCTGAGCCATTCTGCATCTAATTTCTATAACAGAAGGTGAGTTTGTTTGGTATTCATGGAAGCAGAAGTATTAGAAAATACCTTCGACAGCCAAAAGTCTTTGCATGAAGGGTTTTAAAGAAAACTTATTCCACAGAACACCATCAATTCAAGGTCTAATGACAGATGTACTCTCTTCTACTGAATGGACCTCACTTTACTAGAGAACATGATGATAAATAGGAAAGGGGAAAAATGCATTGGAAAAACTACATAAAGATGAAGAAGGCAGCAGTAGGCCAAAGTCTCTTCAGTTTGTGGCTCTACAACACTTGGGATGAAGGTGTTCTGAGAAGGATGGAGTGCTTGTCACCGCAACAGGAGAAGAGGCATGGCTGCTTTTGCCCCAGGACAACCTGCCCCGATGAGATCAAGCCTTGCAAGAACTTGCGTGAGGAAGCAATTTGGAACTATGAAGTACATGTTGCTAGTGACATAATAAATAATTCATAAACAATACCCTTAGTTTTCAGATCCTAATCTCCTTAAGCTCCCTTTATACTTAGAGGAGAACAAGGTCACCCAGAAAGGTCAAACGAGGAAGCGCTGCTTACTAAGCTTATAGTGAGGCTGTAAAACTAACACATGAATATAGGTTTCAGCTCACTTCTCAACTATGTAATTAATGCACTACAAGAGCAACGTATGGCTGTAATGCCTTCCTACCTCTTTAACTGCAGCGTCAAGAAAGCGATGGGAACAGTCCCTGTACAACCCTGGATTCACACGACTCTTCCAAGTCTACTCAAGAATGGAACCTTGCTTTTGTCTTTCATCCTCCATTAATTCAGCTGAATCTTGTGCAAGGAAATCATGCTTCCTATCTCACTTCTGAGACGGTATTTGCATATTTTTTCTGAAGACTCAACAAAGAATAGAACTACTTATATGAAACAGGAATACTGAAAAGATGTCTTTTTTTAAAACATTTCCACTTGCTGCTTTTGGAAAATACAGGTCACCTGATCCTGATAAAAACACAGACATATTCAATATATGTGGGAAGGCCAAAAGCAAACATTAACAATCAAGCAATAGTCTTACTACAGTCTCATACAGAGTACATATTCATGCAAGAATTTTGTGACAGAAACAATACATTTTGTGCAAACTCACAGAGCTATAAATACCTGCTCCTTCTTTAAGCCACAGGAAATGTCCAAGTTGTCAGTTCCCAGTGCAAAGACATTCAGAAATTCAAAAATAATTATATGCGATATTTGCTCTTGCAAATGTACGTCCCATTCAGGAGTCAACTCAAGAAAAGTAGAATAAACCCTCCAATCATCAATACAGTACATCCTGGTAGACTAGAAAAATCAGTAAACAAAATGTATACATGAGTTTATGAGCTTGCTCCTGAGTGTGTGAATTAGTGTGGCTCCATTAACATCAGTTTGGCTAATGATGAATTACTTTAGCTGTTTCTGTCTCTGAACAAATAAAGTTGCCTTTGCTGTAAACTTGCTTATGATCAGTATAGTTAATAGCCCAGAAAGGGAATCTGGCCTTTGACTTTTAAACATTGAAAAGGCTAATAAATTCTTGTGACCAGTATATAATTAAACTATGAAATTGACTGGCATGGGCTACTATTCTGATAGGTATAAAAGCTGATTAAAAATCAAGCTTAATAGGGATAACACTTGCAGTAGCAGTAGCTAGGACAAAACTTATAATAAGATCCGTCAATCATGAGGCTTGAAGGAATATATTTCTTCCCTTGCACAGAAACAGGAGTGTCTATTACAGCATTATACAATCTAATGCTTGCTACTTTTTCTTCAAAACCTGTCATTAGCTGGATAAAAAGTATTGAACAAGATGGAACAATTAGTCTGCTCTTGTTAGACATTTTTTACACTATATTGCCATTAGAAAAGCCTCTGTAAGTGGAGTCAAAGAAGCATTGATGAGTTGCCTGAGGCCTGTTTTAAAATTCAATGAAACTCTTAGAGTGCTTCAAATTATTTCAGTGGATGCTAGATCATATGAAAGCTGAGGCTGTATTCAGAAAATTAATCCTTACTTTTATTCACTTTACTTAGTACAGTATCTTCTGTAAAGCTGACTCAATGTACCTGTAGTATAACAGCTGGTGGGATTTTTCTGAAACACTCATTTTGTTGCATTAAACATATTGAAGGCAGTAAACCTTAATATAGATACAAAAGCTCGTAATTTTTAAAATCAATTTATTGAATCTTATTTGAATAAAATAAATAGCATCTGTAAGATATATATCACATATCCCTTATATATATGAGATATGCATTTCAATATCTGGAAGGCTGCTATAAAGTCTCCGCAAAGCTTTCTCTTCTCCAGGCTGAACAACCCCAACTCTCTCAGCCTGTCTTCATAGGAGAGGTGCTCCAGCCCTGGGATCATCTTCATGGCCTCCTCTGGACTCACTCCAACAGGTCCATGTCCCTCTTGTGTTGGGGGTCCCAGAGCTGAAGGCAGCACTGCAGGGGGGTCTCACCAGAGCAGAGTACAGGGACAGAATCACCTCCCTCGACATGCTGGTCACACTGCTTTTGATGCAGCCCAGGGTATGGTTGGCCTTCTGGGCTGCCAGTGCACATTGCTGGGTCATGTTGAGTTTCTCATCAACCAGCACCCTCAGGTCCTTCTCCTCAGGGGTGCTCTTGATCTATTCTCCGCCCAGCCTGTATTTGTACTTGGGATTGCCCTGACCCATGTGCAGGACCTTGCCCTTGGCCTTGTTGAACTTCATGAGGTTCACATGGACCCACCTCTCAAGCCTGTCCAGGTCCCTCTGGATGGCATCCCTTCCCTCCAGCATGTCAACCGCACCACACAGCTTGGTGTCATCAGCAAAGTTACTGAGCGTGCACTCCATCCCTCTGTCCATGTCACTGACAAAGACGTTAAACAGCACTGGTCCCAATGCTGACCCCTGAGATGCAGGAATAATTTGACCTAAAGAGAAACTATTATGAGATAAAGTTATAGAACATAGCACTTCTGCACTTTATACCCAACTTTGTAAAAGAATTTAGAAGTTTTGGTGTTTCAGAAAGAAACTGCTTATATTGAAGCATATTATCAGTTATATAACACAACAGAAGCAATACTTAGTCCTGAATACAGCTTCATTTTACACATATTCCTTACTTTAATTTTAAACTTTATTACAAATTCACTAAAGACTATTTTAGAAAAAGCTCTAAAATATTCTTTGTTTAAATAATAGGGAGAATATTTGTGACTTTTTTTTTACATAAGATTCTTATTTCTAGCTCATGTGAAAACTGAAAAGCAAAGCTTTTCTCCTCCCACAAAACTTAAGATGAAGGACAGTTGCTATTTGGATTTGGTCTTGGTTGGTACATAGGACCTAGTTCAAGAGGTGCAGGAGCCAGTCTGTAATAGTGACCACAACACAATAAGGTTTAACATGGTAGCAAGAGAGAGCAAGTTACATAAATCTATTAAATCACTAGAAAGTCCAGAAATCAAGAATTCTTCAAGTGTGGAGGCTGTTAAAAGTATTGTATTAGAAGACCAGATCAAATGTGAACAATTCAGAATTATATCAAATGGATCAGACTTTCCTGTTAACCTATGGATCAGTGTGACATTAAAGGTGGCTAATGTAAGGAAAAAGTTGGCATTTTAAAAAATGGAGAGCTCACCTAAAAGAGAATTAAAAAAAAATGTAAACAAGAGATTAAAAGGGCTTACAAAATTATTTGAAAAGCATTATGCAAAAGATGCTCAAACCAACAGTAAAAGACTTCAAATGCATGAAAGCAGTAAGTCATCTAGAAAGCCTAACTTGATGGCAAGGGTGTTTAAGGCACACTCTGGGAGGACAAAGACATAAGAGAGAACCTCTGTGAATTCTTCGTATTGTTCTGCTCCTGGAGGTGCTGGAGAGTTTCCCATAGCTTTGTTGCAATCAGAAGAACATTGTGATGCAAATAATATTAGGGCAAATAGGTAAGTTAGATGTTGATAGATAATCAGGACTGAATGGCACTCACACTGGAGTGTTGAAGGAACTCAGATATGAAATTGTAGAACAGCTGGTCAAAGTGCATAGCCTGTCATTACAAAATGCCACCACACCAGAGGACTGGAACGCTGCCAGTAGAACTTCCATTTGCAGAAAGGGCTCTTGAAGGGTTTGTAAGAACTACAGACGGATGAGTCTGGTTCTCTCCCTGGTGAAGCATCAAGTTAATTATGAGGAATAGGACCAGTGAACACACAGATTAACACAGTCTATTGGGGAAAGTCAGCATGCCTTCTGTAAGGGAAAATCATGTCTCAATAACCTGCTACTGTTCAATTACAATGTAAAAAGGCATATGCACAAAGGAGGCCCAGTGGATGTAACATACTTTGGTTTTCAGAAAGCCTTTGACAAGGTTCATTGGCAAAGGCTATTAGGGAAATTAAGTTGCCACAGGAAGGGGGAAGGTTCTTTTATAGATGCTAAAGGATAGGAAGGGCTTAACGGTCACTTGCCAGGATGGAGAACAGTCAGCAGTGGAGTGTTCCATGGATCATTGCTGACAGTTTGATTTGATGTCTTCACTGATGATCAAAGGATAGTGCACAACTGAATCTCCACATCTGTATATGACAGTATGCTGCAAAGGATTTGAGTAGATACTGTGCTGATGGTGAGGCACTCCACACAGACCTCACAAAAGTGACTGCATGGATAAAAAAGATAGCAGATGAGCTTCAATATCTGTAAATGGAAGGTAAATAAACAATAACTTAGACTGTGGCTACAGGTTGCTGATTGTAGAAATGGTAATTACAGCTCAGGAAAGAAGTCTCAGTTATCAGGCAGCTGTCTGAAATTATTGGCTCCGTGTGAAGGAGCAGTCAACAAATGTTGGTATCACTTTGAACAAGTCAGATCTATTTATTTTGGCTCTAAGTAAACCCTTCCTGCATCTGCATTTTGTGTAGTCTGTGCAGATCTTGTGTCTACATCAGAGAGGCATAAGGGAGGTAGGTACAACAGGCAGCACCTAACGTTATCAAGAAGAACCCAGCTGATACTTTATGGGAAGGGCTAACCAGGATGCAGTTCCTCAGTGTGCAGAATATAAAGCCGAGGGGACATTAACAAGGTTTGCAAAACTATGAAAGTGCTGAATAACGTGAATGAAGAACTGTTTTTTACCAAATACCACAATACATGATAAAAGATACAGCAGACTGAAGAAAACACTTCTTAATGTAGTGGGTAGCAAATTCTGGACCTTGCTACAACAGACATTCATGGAGGCAGAGAGTATGAGCAGGTTCAAAAAGGGACTAGGCAAGTTCAGGGGTGATAAGATTGTAAATGGATACCAAAGCGATTATGTGTCCACCTGATCTTAGTACAGACGTTATGGATGCTGGAGAGTTCTGAAAGGAACAAATTGCTGTTAGTGGCCAGACGAGAATATTCTCTCTAAATAACACCTCCTACTGCTACTTTTAAGAGCAGACTTTAGACTAGATGGACTATTCATTTGACCCAGCAGGTTTTTTGTTCTCCTTAAATGCTTTCATTGAGGTTTTTTTTTTCTTAATATTTAGTTTTTTATTGCAAGTCTCATAAAATATCTGAATGAGACAAGTATTTTGTAGATAGTCACTTGTTTATGTACAAATACAGCAAGGTAATTTTGTGATATAACTGATGATGAGTGTGATAAGCTACTGGAATTTTAAAATATCACAATTAACTGTATAATAGTTAATTATTCACCAAGGTTTAAGAAAATACTTATTAAACTCAAAGACAAAAAGAACTTCTTTAAATACTAATGATCATTTACATTAAAAAACTTACTTTAAGAATCAAAGCTGACTAAAATTATTTTGAGGCCTGAGAGATCTTTACATAAAGCTTATGTTTTTTCATACAAATAAAAAATAAAATTTAAACTTTTATGATGGAATTAAAGTAATATTTCAGAAAGGAAATTATTCAAAGGAAATAAATAAAGACTTATTTGATATTTCAATAAATTTCTGTTCAAAACCAATTATTATATAGCTATATAGGCCTCAGAAAATAGCATGCTAATGGGCTCTCCACACTATCAACACAGTCTATGTAGGTATGAGAGTCTGTGAGCTACTAAGACTATTATTAGAGTCCATCCACACCCCAGAAGGAAGCATTACTTTCACCTTGGAGGCCACACAGAGAAGTTGTACTTCTCTATGAAGTAAGACGCCAAAGGAGAAAGACTCCTGTCTAGGCACTTCATGGTAAGTTAGTCTACTTGGTTCATGTATTTAAATAAAAAATCATGGGCAATAATAAGAAAAAGCAACAACAGCACAAACTGCTTAGCCCTACTGTGTGATAATATCACCAAGGCTTCAACAGCACTAAGAAAATAAAAGTTTGCCAAAGCATTGTCAAGAGATTTTATTGGTTTTAGTAGATGGAATTTTAAATACTACTTTAAAGTATTGATACTTCTTTTTTGATTAATCAATGTATTCCTGGAAATGAGGCATAAATTATCTTGGTAATCACAGAAAACACAAAGGATTTTATTAATTTCCTTGCTTCAAGGTGGCTGCTTCAAGAGCTTCTTATAAACAAGAGGTAAAACTATTTCCTTTGATTTTATAACATTATTCATATTTTTGCCTTTGCCCACCTATCATATACCTAGTGTGGTTTTGTTAGAAAAGCCAGCCTAGTACTAAACCTCTTTTCCTACCCATACACTGGTTAGTACCATGACACAGGACTCATTCTGGTTTGGTACTTTCTTAACTTTAAGATACAGTATCTAATAAATGTTCTCACAGCAGACCTCTCTGAAAAGTGTCTAAATGAAGAGATACTGGAAAAACAATGGATACCCTTCTTTTTGCCTGCATCCGTTCTCATTGTTTCATGTTTATTTTCTTTTTGTTCTTTCTTTTAATAAAAAGTAGGTAGTAATCACAATTATTTTGCCTTTACTTATTGCATCATTGAAGGCATGACAACAGTTTCAGGTGATTAGTATGGCTACCAGCATATCACATCATAATGCTAGGAAAAGTAGTAAGATCTGCCCTTCATCTCCTCTCTATTTAGTTACTCTAGCTTACACGTTTTCAATAATTGGCAAGTGGAAATGATTAGTATTCTGTACGTTCAAACAAGTCTGTCTATCCCACCCTGTACTTAATTGCAAAATATTGATTATTGGAGATACATTTATATATGGTTAGCATTTTTACATATTTAATGAAATTGTAATGATGTATATTCATAGCAAATTTAATCAGTCATAATTATTTTAAGGGCTCTGATCTTACACTATATGTAATGATAATATGTTTAATGATTGTGTTCTGGTATTTTTTGTTTAATCCTTACTACTTACTTCTCATTTCTTACTCTGCTGAATCTTCTTTTTTTCTCTTTTCTTTCTTGTTTCTTTTTTCATTTGTATGTCATTCTTAATTCCTTTGGCTGGTTTTATCTGCAAATGTCTGCTTGGCAACTTTTACATACCAAGCATTGCAGTTAACAAATGTATTAATTTTTAAAGCAAAAGTAGAACCCCTTTGCTTTTGGGTACTCTGAAGTAACATGCATGCTCTAGTCTACACTGAACAAGTAAACATCTTGTAAAGACACTCATATATGGTTTCTTGTGTAATTATGACTTTACCTTTCTTCTTCTCAATGAAATCAGATTACCATATAATTAACAATAATTTATAACTGAACTGTATCTTTGTGCTACTATCACTCCAATGTAAAAAATTTAGACAAGAAAAATAGTAAGGACCTAACATCAGTGAAAAACTAGCTGATGATCGGGACAGTGGACATAGTGAAGAATATGAAATAGCTCAGTAAGTCCTAAGTCCTCTTAGAATCTCAAAAAATTTCATAAAGAAATACTGTATCTGAATATATACAACATACAAGTTTATACAGTGTATACCAATATACTGTTTGACAACTTATTTCTTCTAAAAGTACAGTAGGTTATAGGATTAGAAAATTAAATTAAAAATTAAAGGCCAGATGCAATGCCAAGAAATTTTATTTTAAAGTTTGAATTTTGAATATACTTATTGAAAAAATATCCCAGATCCTGCTAAATTTTAGGAATTTAAAACTCAGCAGGTTGTCAACAATCTTAAAAGACTAACTTTACAGTAACATACATTTAATCTTTAACAGACCTTCAAATTTTAATTTGCTTCTCCCAAACAAGGCCTTAATAGGATATACAAATAGGTTTGTCATTAAAATACGTGTAAGAACTAGTGAAATTTGAGTACTTGCTGTGATGTCAGTTAGCAGGACATGACTAATCAAAATTTATTTGTAACAGATTAAGTTTCTTGACTTAACAAAAGCAATATACTAAATATATTAAAAATAATGCTATAACTTTGCATGTATGTGTAAATCTCAATTCAAAACCAGCAAAGCAGAACATATTCAGCAATTACATACGTACGCAGTACTTCATTTTCATTGCAACTTTACATCTTGAGTGCACCTGATGTTCGAATTTCCTAAAAAGAAAAAGATCAAAGACAAAAATATACCATAAGTATAGTAGAGCCAGATCTTCTGGCAAAATTAAATTGGCACAGATCCATTGACAAAACAATGTTAATACATAACAGCACTGCAAATCAGCTGAGTAACTAAGATTTTAAAGTAAATCCAACAAAACACAATACAATTGTGTTTCAGTGTATAACCCTTTTCTAGTTTGCTATGGTTAACAGACATTATAAAACTTACACTCCTGAAGCACAGCAGAAAAACTGACTGGCAACATACTTTATATATTGTATGTTTAATTGATAACTGCTGTGCATATAATTCATGTCATTTTTCTTCCAAACTGCTGGTATACTTTTATCATTATTGTTAGAAATCTGTTATACAGCTTCATAGGTTACACAGAGTGGAAACAGATAAAGCAGGAAACTTTACGGGCTACAGGATGATTGAATTTGGCTTGCACATTGTGAAACCATTCCATTTACTAGATTGGCACTAGTTTTATATCATTCAGTCTGGTGATTACACAACATTTGCAGTCAGCAGTTCAACTTGTAAAATGATGAATACAACTACATTTTAATCTAACCAATTAGAAAATGATAACATGGGAAAAATTTAATCACAGTTCACTAGGTCTTCAAATTCTATGAACAGTCCCATGAAAATGCTAAGATGCAACTTCAAAATAGCCAACCTAGAATCACCTGAACACAAAAATGTTGAATATAGACGTATTCTTTCTTCCTAAAGCTCCTAAAACAAGATCTCCCAGTGCTCAAATCAACAACATAAGACTTTTACTGTTTGGATAGAAGGGTATAGTTGAGCAAGAAGCTCTAGTCCCAAATGCAGAATTACATCCTGAACACAGGGAAGACCATAGGCTTGCCCTTTGGACATGCGGAAACAAATGGGTTTGCTGTGCACCTACCTCTTCAGCTACTTAATCAGACAAAACAGTCACCTCCTCAAGCACAGGAAACGCCCAAAAGATGGGGAGGAAAACAAACAGAAATAAGTGTTTTTAAAAAGATCAAAGAACATTCTGACACAAAAATACAGAGCATAGAAGTATAGTATGATGCTTGTATAGATTAGACTATTAGTGGTAAATAAGCAGTGAAAAGTGTTACAGAACTCATCTACTATAAAATCACACATTTTGTTCTAAGAATATGTCATAGCTGTCTGATGAAGATGTCAATTCAAAGAATATCATGAATAATGAGGCTATTTTGGATTCTAATCTAACTTCAAGTCCAGCATGCTAAATAACCTGTACAGTACCCTGTGTAAATCTTCAGATGATACACAGAACAACCTTGCAGAAGGTATGGTTACTTGTCCTCTGCCATCATAGTTGATGATACTGAAGAAAACAGATCTATTCTATTTCTCTGTCAAATGAATGTATCTGCTTGACTTGTTCTAGATTTATGTTTTTTTTTAAAACCACGTTTAAAGCAGAATATGGGAGGACCTATATTCCTATATAAAGCAGAATACAGGAAGACCTATTTTCCCACTCAGCACTTTTGCATACTTTAAGTAAAACTGTATTTCACTGTATTCCTTAGAAACTGATAAAGTTTGTAAGATAGTGTCTTCAATCTGCCAGGCAGTAAAGATTAGCTTTCTTTAGGTAGGTTATTTAATTCTATTAGAAATGAGCTGAAACTTATTTAACCCATATTTACACTAGTCTTTTATAAAAGCTGGATCTTTGTGTTGTTAGGTGCTTAAATAATAGTAAAGGTGATAAAGACAGGAACAGTTCTGTCCTTTATAGACTGTGGGCACCCTGGAACACAGACATCATCCTCCCATTTGCCCAGCAATATGCAAAGTGATGGTGCTCAATAAATATTTTTCATTAGTTATGTTTGAATGCTTGGTTGATAGAAAGCCAGTTCCTGTCACAGACTGCGTGGAACACTTGTTATAGTCGCATAAAGTCAATGACTCTTTTTCCCCCCCACTTCAGTTTCTCTGTCTCTGGCAGTAAGAGAAGTTGTTCAGACAGTGCTGAAAACCCTTCAGCAATCTAAGTCTCCCATTCCAACAAGCAAGTCTGAGAAGCTAATGCACTTACAAAGTGATATGATATGTTGTGGAGTGTGAGCTGCTTCATAATAAA
>NW_009594645.1:0-212 GCF_000690535.1 Cariama cristata
AGGTGCCTGCAGCGCGTTCACCAGCCCCACGAAGAAGAGGGGGCCGAGGAAGGGTGTGCCTACCCCCACCAGTGCCCGCCAGCCCGCCATGGAGATGCCGAAGATGAGGGAGGGCAGGAGCAGGAAGCAGATGATGAGGTACAGCACGGCAAACCAACGGTACTTGGCCGTGCGCTCCCCCAATGCCTTGGCCATGCGGATGGGCAGGCGGG
>NW_009594645.1:355-581 GCF_000690535.1 Cariama cristata
GCCCACAGTTTTCTCATACCTGGAAGGAGGTGGCCAGCTTGTCTCCCGGGCTGGCCAGGGCGGCCAGGATGGCAGTGGTGGTGGTGCCGATGTTGGAGCCCAGGGTCAGCGGATAGGCGCGCTCGATGCTGATCACTCCCAGGCCTGCAGGAGAGGCACCTCATCCTGTCCCATCGCTCCTCAACAGCACCGTCCCCATGCTCTCCCAAGGAGGCACGGCTTCTTC
>NW_009594646.1:0-242 GCF_000690535.1 Cariama cristata
CCCGGCATCCCAGTGCTAAAAAACCCCTGGGAGCGTGCTAGAAAGGCTGCTGGTTTTGATGGACCTCAGGTTGTTTTTAATCACACTTCAACTTGGAAGAACAGAAAATGAGGGGATTGGGGGCAAAAAAATTCCAAATCATCACCTCTAGGTTTCCCGTCGCAGCCTCCAGGCTGCCCGAGAGGGTGGCTGGAAAGGGTCCCTGCTCCGAGACCCCCGGCAGCGGCCGGCGGGGCCCCGGC
>NW_009594646.1:353-36763 GCF_000690535.1 Cariama cristata
CAGATCCATGTCAGGGCACAGCGTTTCCTACCGGGATTTGGGGGGGATTAGTCCGTGGGATGGGCGCTGGTGTCCGGCGATACCCACCGGGGTTTCTCCCCAGCCGCGCTGGTTGTCCTCGGTGCCATAAAACCTGCAGAGGTCGAAGAGGAGTTTCCAGCCTCGCCAAATCCTTCGTCGGAAAGTTTCTCGTGAGAAAGGCACAGGAATTGAAGCGACGGGGTCAGAGGACAAGACGCACTCGCAAACTCGGACATCCCAAACTCTTTAGGCGTCCTACCTAATAAGCATTTTTGGCTTTAAGTCAGCTAGAAAAAAGAAAAAAAAAAAAAAAAAAGCAGCTTTTTAGGAACCACTTGGTGGAGCTGGTATCGCCAGGCAGGCCACAGCCGCAACACGGAGCTTTAGGGTATTATTAGGAAGGAGACAAGCGCCTGTTCCCGTTCCTGGTCCGCTGCCCCATCGCTGCTCCGCCAACAAGAGAAGAAACCGGCACACCGGCTCTCCCGACCCCGGCAGCGTCGGATTGTCCGGACGAAGACGCAACCCCCTCCCAGCAGCGCGTTAGCAGGGGGGACGGCAGATTTTTTGGACGAGGCAGAAGGGCTCAGCACCGAGCAGGGAAGCTTTCATTTACCCCGACGACATCTTGGTCCCCAAGGACCCTAATCGCCGTTTCGGAGTGGACATGGAGCCAGTTTAGAAGAGTTAAAGTTTAGAGCCCTGTCCTAAACCTGCCTTCAGGCTTACCGGATTCATGTCGTAAAGCCGCGAACAAGAAGGAATTTGCTCTCCAAGCCCACGCCGCTCCACGCCCCGGCAGCCCGAGCGACCCCGACCCTCTCGTACCGGCTCCCCCCAATCACAAGGGCCAGCCGGGAGGGATGCGAACATCCAGACATCGAAAGCGCGGTCCCAAACGGCACGCAGCCCTCCGCTCTTCACTACTGCCGAGACATCAGCCCAGCCTCAGCCATCTCCTGTGGCCGCACAGCTCCAAAGGCCCATCGATAGAGAAAACGGCAAAAATTGACGCTACGATCTACCGTAGTCTTTGCGTTCCTTCGGAAAAAGGTCTTCACGGCGAGAGGAGGGAAAATGACAACGGCCGAGGGTGCCGCAGGGTGTGACGGCAAGGGACAAGCCTTGCTGAAGCCACCCGGAGCGGCGCGGCACCGAGAGCTCGGCACCCTTCCTACCCGGCCCTAGGCACGGGCGGCACTAAGGAGCCCACCAGGGGAGCCCCCAGCAGAAGACCCCAGCCCAAGGGACCCCCCACGGCAGCGAAGGAGGAATCCCCAACCGGGGATGGGGCTTTCCTGGGGCGTCCCGGACCTGAGGGAACATCGTCAGCTTCAGGGAATTGGGGATGGCGAGCGTTACAGATCTGGGGTGCCCCGGGCAGAAGCGCCGTTCGTACGCTGCTTCGGAGAAAAAGGCTCTCACTTGGGGAAGGAGCGGGAGCACGTAGAGCGTAATCCAGACTGGATTCCCCGTTTCAGTTTAATCAAAAAGGGAAACTATCCTGGCAGCCTCCGGAGCCCTGCAGGAGAGGACAAAAGATCTGAACGGGCATCCGAATTAAACAATTAACAGCCAAGCAGGTACGGGCATAGAGGAACAGTGGGACCCAGCTAGGTCAGCGTGCCCAAGCCCTCCTCTATTAAAATCTGCCACTTCAGAGCACTTCAAGCGTGCGATTCAACCGGGAACGTGAGCCTGAGCAATCATCCAAGTTAGCACAGCAAGACAGTGGGAAAGCAGGAATCAAACAGAAATAATCCTACTAGGCCTCGAATGCTGTTTTACTTCGTTGACATTCATTAAGCTTTTAAAATCTGAAATACCGTTTCCCGAAGCGGCAGATGGCCTTCGCTTACCTGCGTTACTTTGGTGTCTCCCACCTCGCCGGGTGACAAGCTCAGGCTTTGTATTCCCTCCACTGTAGTTCGGATGCAGCCCCAAAATAGACCCGTATCACGTTAACGATTCTCGGCTCAGCCACGACGCACAGGGAGCGAAAGGAGACTTCAGACAAACTGGCACAAGCTTTGTACAAAAAAACCACATTTTTTTTTTTTTTTATTTCACAAAATTGGGTGGCTGTGTTGCAGGAATAAAACCGGCCCTATACATGGGATCAGATGAAAAAAGTCAGCACACGTATTATTTATACAGAAACACAACAGTGTCAAGAATTCAGGTACTCTGTAGGATCGTCGCTAGTACAGTAAAAAATAGTCTCCATCTGGATCCTTTATATTTGAAGTTGATCACGCTAAAAACAACCTGAGGTTATTCTAAACTGGACTACAGTCTGAACCAGAAAATCCCATGCTCACCCCAAAGACCCTGGAGGGAAAGGTAACATTGGGGATGAATTTCCTTTGTGGGAGGTGGAAGGCAGGCAGGCCCTGACCGCTCTCTGCTAGGCACTGTGGATTCTTAGAGCTTGACGGTGGAAAGCATCGCTCCTAGGCGCCGGAAGGAACAAGGCTGCAGACGCTCGTCTGAGCGGGCAGCCCAGAAATGGTCACTCCACGCTCACGCGCTCTCAGGACCTGGGAAGTTCAACCGTTAACATCGATGAGTCAATCACCTGAGTGCTCTTCAAAGCAAATTCTGTTGTTTTTTCTTTTGTTTTTTCTTTTTTTTTTTTTTGAAATGGTGTAAGTGGTTCTGTAGGTTTCACATTATTTGGGAGATCTCTCTCCGGTCAAGCCTTAGACCACCACCTTGCACTCGGTCGCTGAAAGCCACCCTTTAAAGAAGCGAGCGGTCTTCAGACCTTTGGCAAGGAAACCCGTCAAACCCTCGTACGCCAAGAGGAGGGCAGAGAACCTGAACCACAGTCAGCGAAGGATTTTTCGCAGTCACGAACGACGAGCAAACAAGCAGTTTTGGCGGTCTGGAGGTCTGGATCAGCAGTACTGCGCTGGTGGTCTCGCTCAACGAGCGCTCCTAGATTCGCCTGCTGAAGCTGTTCCCGTACCCACAACCCCCCAGCCCAAGGAAGCTCAGCCAGAGGAAGGTGACGTGTGAGTTGTCCCCAGGACACGTACCACGGTCGCTGCCTCTGCCCACCTCGGCTGTCCGCAGGAGGTAGTTCTGGCATTTGCATCCCAGCCATCCCAACCCGATCCCGTACGCTAGCACTTCTTTGCTATCTACTTTTTTTTTTCGTTTTGTTTTGTTCATTTTAAAAAGTAAAAAGTATATGCTCCAAAAAGAGGGACTAAAAATCCTGGTTTTATTCCTCAGTTGGCTACTGTACCAAACTACTCAGAGGGAAGGTTCGACTACCACCTCCAAAGGCAAAAGAAAGGTAAAAACCGGAGCAAGAAAACTCCTACCACTGAGTGGTTTTATTCCAATTGATTCACTCCTGGCTTCATTCACACTGGATCAATATTTTCCTTAATAAGTTAGCGAGGCAGCCCCAGGACTTGGCTGCTGTCCTTAACGACCAGGCATCTGTAATGAACACGGCTGGCATAAAAAATGCCACAGCACGCCCTTGTTTTCCTTCTCTGCTCAAAACACTGGTTTGGCATCCCATCTTGATGCTTTGCTCTACCCGGAGTGCCCAAAACATTAAATCACAGGTGGAGTGGGCACGTGCTACATCCTAAAGCTCAGTTAATGCCCCTACCTTAAAAGCTTGGGGCTTTTTTTTGTTGGTTTTTTTTGTTGTTGTTGTTGTTGTTTTGGTTTTTTGTGATTTTTTTTTTTTACCCTCCCCAGGAGAACCCGAAGCTCAAAACACCAAGACAAAAGAAACCAGAGTCGAGCGCAGTCTGAAAGACAAGCAGACCAACGCGTAAAGGACTTCCCCCCAGCAACACAGAGGCACTACTGCCATCCTCGATCTAAAGGATCCTTCCCAAAGGAATGCCAAGCACTGCCAGGTGACGAGCGGTGGGGAGAAGGGCGGGGAGGGGAAGACGCTGTGTATATGTGCTTGTATACGTGTATGCATATGCACACATACACGACCGGGGCGGGCCAACGGGGAGGTGAAAACCTCCCAAGGGAACAGAAGGTAACTGAGGAATCCGTTTTTGGTCACCACTGTGTTGCTGTAGAAGTTCCTTCTTCCTTGGCTGCTTAGGGAGCGGCTGAGGCCGGCGGGGCTCCGGCCGGAGGTGGGGTCACCCCTTCTGCTGGCGGAGGCGGCTGCGCAGGAGGGGGATCTGCAAAAAAACCCAAAAAACCAGGAGAGAAACAGTGAGTACGACACCAGGAGGGGCTGAACATGGATAACGAACCCAAGGCCAACGCCCAGATGCCTATGTGCCATGGGAGACACGGCTGTCCGAGGAGAAAGCAGACCGTCCCCAGGAATGGCCACGACTGCGGCTTCCCTGTCCCTTAAGCTTCACGGGAAGCTCCACCGCACGTTTTATTGTGCCCTTCAACCACTAAGCACTACGTGGACTCTGTGAAAGAGGAGAAAAATTCCCTTTTTTTACAGAAAAGATGACAGGCGTGCAGCTCGGTAGCTGGCAAAGTTCACAGCAAGCAACTTTCAGAGCTGGAATTTGCATTTCTCATCTCCCAGCTCTGTGCTCGAGCCTTCAGATTACGGCTCTTTTCTCTTTAAAAGTGATGGAACAATAGACTTTTATATAAACAGAGCCTGCACTTAAGCTCTGAATAGCGTATGTAGGTTAAAGCAGAGGAATCCACAGATGCAGCAAGGAGGAGGAAAGACACGAAGGATACAAAAGGCCAGCTTTCATGCACAGAGAGGAGATGTTAATGGAACATGACTGACTTGTTTAGTAGGGGAGGAAAAAAAAAGAAATTAAGATAAGGGAAGAGAGCAAGCAGGAATACAACCTGACATAAGATATTCCCAGTGGCAGAGGCTCAGAAAAAGGGAAGGAAAACTAAGTAAAGCTACAGCACCAGAAGAATAAGGAGCAAACATCCGAATAAAAATAGCATCAGAATGGAGTATTTCACACTTATGCTGGTTAAACACGGATGAGTCAGTACTCAGCAGCAACTCCCTTCAGCTGAAGCCAAAACGGGATGGCTTTTCCCCAATTATTTGTTTGGGAGAGGTACTAGAAGCGATCGCAATTCCTGCCCGTCCAGTGACAGTGATGCTGAATAACATTTTTGGGGTTAAGGCTGCTGCGCTGAAGCAGACCAGCAGCTTGCCCCAGGCTGCAATATAGACAAACATATTGAGGAATTCATGACAGAGCATCCTGCGGCAGCCACGCCAGCTTTTCTTCTGCTTTCTGGGTTTGGCCACATTCTCACACTCATTCAAGTAACACCCACACAGTGGCTACTGACTTCGGCTGCTTTTTTTGGCTGGCATAAACCAGCTTCATTTTCGGAGGTGTAGGTATTCATACCATGTAAGGAACATTCCCAATATACCTTTTGTTTCTTCCTAATTAGGACTTCCTCCTCCTAATTTCACGGTGCTGAGTTTTCAGTAAGGTCCTGTTGAACTGAATTATATTCGGACCTCCACTTTTCAAGGATTTAGGTAAGTTAATTCCTGAACCTCCACCACGCGTTCTTCCAGACTAAGTCAGGAGAGGTTTTTGATGATGACCACGCAGCCTTAACGTCATTACAAATAACCTAAGGGATGTTATAAATAAAATAAAGGACGATGGAGTACGTTTGGATGCCTAGAGGGGAGACAAGCACTTAAAGCTTCAAGCACACCTCTGTCACTAGTCTTCGGCAGCCAACGTGCACAGATCCTCTTATTCCCACAGCAAACGAAGGGGTTTCAACAGCAATGACTTTTCCAGCAACAAGGCAAGCATCGGAAAAGCCATACCAGGTCTATTCAAAACGTTTTCTGCTGGAGATCCACTTACACATGCCATTTGGAGCTGCTAGAGGAACACGAGGTCCAATGAGGTTTCCTGACATGGGTGACATGCCAGGCGGCGGGGGCCCACCGCCGGCTGGATGGATGTTGGCTGACACACTTGGCATCATCCGGCCCGGCATGGGCTGTCCAGGTATCATCGAACCGGGCCCCGGCATCTGACCTGCAAGAGCAGCAAAGAGACACGATCGTGAGACTCACGTAAAACACGGAAGCGATCAGAAAACCAGAGTCTCGTTGCTCTCCGAGCAACGAGAGAAAAAAAGTCTTGTGTGCGAGAGCCGACACCGCCCATGCTCCAAACACCAAAGGGAACGCCTTTTCCTCCCCCCAAAGGCAACACGCTCCCTCCAGGAAGGGCCACGGGGCACTCGTCATCTCTCAAAAACGTCAGGACGAGAAGCGAGCGGAAGGTAACACTCGCGGTCAAGACCCAAGGTTTTAAGCCAATCCCTGTTAAAAAGGCATTCGAGAGCAATCTAAATAAAGGCGCCGGAAACAAATTGCACTAGAATAACAAGGCATCAAACTAAGAGCACTTGATGAAAAAGAGCAGCCACAAAGCCTAATGGATTAATTTAATGAGAGAACTGAAATCATACAGCTAAAAATTGGGCTGTGCAGAAATTTCTACCATTAAACACCCTATTCTGATGGGAAGGAGGGTTCCAGTAAGTCTTCCTTACACATCAGCTCTGTAAGAGACCTTTATGTTTCAGCTGCATAAAGGAACCGTTAGAATCGCCCAGCTTTGGACACTTACAACTTGCTGATTGATGCTTTTAAAACCTCATTTGAAGAGATTATTTTGCATAATCCAATTACATTTACTTTTACACACTTACATAAAGGTACAGTATTTTAGTTAGAAAAGCAGCTATTAAGCTCGGATTGTAAAGGCTTCCTTCAGAAGAGCTCATTCCCAAACCCCAGGCAATTGTGTGAAATAAAGTGCGATGACAGAACTCTCAAACAAAAAAAAAAAGGGTTCTGAACACGCATAAAAAACATCACAGCCACACTGGTGCTTAAAGCCAAGAAAGTGGGAGCTCTGGATTTGGGACCAAGTCAATACTTCGGCACAAACACTATTAACTCTTACTTAGGCTCAGCTTTGGAACAAGAGCTTTGAGTAATATTTTATTGGTACCTTTACTTCCATTTTCTAGGATGTCAGGAAATTGCATCGGCTTACAGGCTGTCGCCTGAGACAAGCGGGTTATGGATCTTAGCAAGCATCCTTCGGTCAGCGGTAGGACCATACGGGCCCCACCAGCAGGTCAGCACAGCCACCGCGGACAGGAGACAAAGCAGCCTAAGGCAGAGCTCAGCCAAAGAGGTAACGGTCTACGCCTGAATGCTTGGGAACTGATGACCTAGAAGAATGATAATCTGCACTTTAAAATTACCCCGGTGATCAAAAGTAAACCCTGCTCTTTGGGAACTGTCACTAGTTAATGCCCGTACAGACCCCTCTGCCCGAGGGCCACGTCCCACGCGCTCACAGAGGTGAAGTCCACCAGCCATCCCAAAGCCTTCTCCATCACTGCCCTTCTGCAGAAAGCTAGGGAGGCCACAGAAGAGCACTCCAAGCATGCAGGAATACCTAACTTAACAACAGTTAAAAAAGAAAAGAAAACCCCTACAGCACAGATGAACTTGCTCCACTTCCCCGATGTTTGGTGCCTTCACCAACCACACAAGCCGGCCCTGCTCAGCCACAACCCTCTGGAAGATGCACATCTTGGGTATCTAAAGCACTTGGGAGCTGGTCTGGCCCTCGGTTACTGGTCTCTGCCTGTAGTTCCACGGTACTTTAAAGCAATAACCTGCTCTTTCAGAAAGCCAGGCTATCCGTGCAAAAAGGCAAGGCAGGATGACAGAATAAGGGAGGACTCGCTTCTGAAACCGCAGCCACTGACAGTCCCGGTGCAAAAGAATCCAACACGCCACAGCCCGCTGGCTTTGTACGGTCCTGGAGACCTGCGGCAGAGGTGCTCAACCACCTTAAATCCACAGGGACTCTGAAGCACCAAGCCATGAAAACACAGTATTGGAGCTCCTGGGCAGGCAAGCAAGAGGTCCATGTGCCAACCTGACGGTGCCTGATCACAAAAGCAAGACTAGCGTACCTGCAAGCGGCAGATACGAAGCTTTACAGAAACCATCAGATTCTTCAAACATTTACAAAGGAAAAGAAGTCTGAAAGTTTATCCCTGGACACACTCCACCGCCGATCAGCAGCCTGCAGCGCACATCGTGGCATTTCCGTCACTATATATTAAAGAGCAGCAGCAGCAGCCGACCAGAAAAGCTGTGCACGTCGGAGCCTTTAATCCTCTCCTTTGTCCCCGCTATTAACAAAATATTTTCCGCTTTGGTGATGGAGAATAGGTGAAGAAGTCCCTTGGAATCCTTACGCCTCCAGTCAACAGCCTAAAGAAAGAAAAGGTGGGACATTTCCTAAAATTACATGGCATGCCTTTACGGGTACCTCAAGGTGACCCGGTCCTGTACACGACGACTCCAGGGACTGGTTTCCCTTTCCAGGACAAGTTGAGCTGGATGTTCCTCAGCACGGCCGACTCACCTTCTCCTCCTCAGCGGCAGCAGGCTCTAGGAGGACTGAAGTGTTATCTCCGTCACAGAATAACTTGGGTTGGAAGGGACCTCAGGAGGTCTCCGGTCCAACCTCCTCTGAAACCAGGGTCAGCTCTGAGGTCAGACCAGACTTTGTCAAGACCTGACCGATCCCTAGAAAGCACCAGCAATGGAGACTGCACCACCTCTCCGTACAACCTGTTTCAGTGCTTGAACTCCTTACACCCAGTCGAAACCTCTCACGTTCCAGCTCGCGTCTCTTAGTCCCAACCAGGCATCACCGAAAAGCCTGTCTCCATCTTCGTGATGACCTCCTCGTAGGTATCGTAGGGCTGCTGGTAGGTCCCTCCAAAGCCTTCTCCTCTCCAGGCTGAACATGCCCAGTTCCCTCAGCCTCTCCATGGGGAAAGCGCTCAGGCCCTCGGAGCATCTTTGGCAGCCCTGTGCTGAACTCACTCCAGTTTATTGATCTCGTACTGGGGGACGCAATCTTCCAGATGTGGTCTAACATCTGCGGAGCAGAGTGGGGATAATCACATCCCTCAATCTGCTCTCTGTGCTCCTGTTCCTACAGCCTGGGACACTCAGCCCACCGAGAAGGACCCACGGGGCCCTTCCCGCAGAGCTGCTGCTCGGGCTTAGTCCTCCCAAGTACAGGACTTTGCATTTGTCCTTCTTGAATTTCACAAGGCTTCTGTCAGCCCATTCCTCCAGCCTGCCTCAGCCCTCCCGAATGGCAGCCCTGCCCTCAAGCGTATCAACGGATAATACACAGATAACTGAAGATTTAAGCAGACGCGGCATGAATTTACTGCTGCTGGCAGCTGCGCGTCTGTTTTGGTCCAGCTCACGCCAAGACGAAGAGCGGGTGGAAAGGGCATGGCAGGCAACATGAGATCATTGTCACCGAAAGCAACGGCCAGGCACAGGCTGAGACTTAAAGACACGGTGATCTATCGGTATTAGAAGTGGGTCGAGAGACAAAACACCGTTGGGTTTGCAAACAGCCCAACACTGCCCATTCGCAGACTCTTTGTAATCGGTTCTGCGCTAGAGTTGAGCTTCTAGGAAACAGCTTGGAGCTTCCAAGATGAGTACAGCAGGTAGACAAGAAGCTAGAGGCTCTTCTCCATCCTGCAAGGCTGCCTATATGCAGGAACCAGTCTTGGGGTATGTATGAACTCAGCCCCAACAGATCTGCTCTGAAGCGCAGGCTGTCAGGGTACCCGGCCAAGCTCCAGGAGTCGGGATTTTCCCCTGATTTGCAGGAAACAGATGTAGGAACTTCTGACATGCCTGATGTTACGTGATGACCTGTGGCGCTGCGGTCACAGTATATGAAACAGCAGCTTCAGTTTCAGTTGCTGGAAGTTCTGGGTGAAATGGTAAAAAAAAAAAAAAAAAAAAGATAGAAAATAATCCAGTATTGTCCACAATCTCAATCTACACAGAAGGGGACTGATCTGACTGCTTCAGTAACTGATACCCTCTTCTCTTCACTTATGAAATGTCCCGACAACTTCGTAGAATCATAGAATCGTGATGGTTGGAAGAGCCCTCAAAGATCATCAAGTCCAACCGTACACCCAATGCCACCATGCCCGCTAAACCATGTCTCGAAGTGCCACATCTAAACATTTTTTGAACACCTCCAGGGACGATGACTCCACCACCTCCCTGGGGAGCCCGTTCCAATGCCTAACGACTCTGACAGTGAAGAAGTTCTTCCTAATATCCAACCTGAACCTCCCCTGGCGCAACTTGAGACCGTCTCCTCTTGTCCTAAAACTCAAAACTCTTGTCCTTCAACTCAAAGTAGTTACTTTCCAGGAAAAATTTATACTCCTCTGCTTCATTTACCTGTGCAATAAGTCCTCCAAGGTAGTTTGTATCTTCCGCGGCTGCTTTTGCAAATACGGTCTATTCCTTAGAGAACAGAACACCACTGCAGGTTGGCTTTGCTTCACAGGCAAGGAGGGAATTTGAGCATACGCCTCACTGTACCGCTAAGTTGCATATTCCCCGTCAGTTTAAAGTCTTCTAGTGGACTCAATATTTAATAGAGAAGCGGACCCAGCGTAGAGACTTAGGCATACAACTACTGCCCATGAGGGTACTTGGGAGAAAGTCTGTACGGGGGAAGAGATGACAGCTTATTACACATCTAGGACCATAAGAAGTATGGGAAAAGCAAATAGGAAGCCTTTATTTCCTTGAATACAGAATTAAAGGTGGCCACTGCAAGTTTTACACTGCAGGTTTAAAAACCTGCTTTCAGAGAACCCAGTTACAGCGTGGAACTGGCTAACACAAATTTGCAGAGGGTAGGTCTGTCGGTGGCTACGAACACACCAGTGCAGGGCATCCCCTAAGCACTGAGCATCATAATGCTCGAGGAGTACGACTCTGGAAGGCTTGATCTGCATTTACCCTGTTTCTTAGAGTATTCACAGAGCATTTGCTATCAGATCAAAGAGAGCGATGTGAACCTCCGGGCTGACCCAGTATACGCACACACTCACAACCTACTCATGAAAAGTCAGCTTTGCCGGAGAACAGAGCAACGGAGCTCGCATACCAAGCTCTAACACTGGAAACTGTGTCCGGATCTAGATTAGCTCACACAAATGAGATGAGCACTGCTTCCTCGTACGTCCTCATCCTCGCACTCCTCCCACGTTTTGATACTCCGAAAGGGTACCGCACAAGAACAGCCACCACTTGGTACATCAATACAATGTTATTATGCTGTTAAGAACATTGACTTGAGTAGATCTTTTATTTTTAATGAACTCTCATATTTTTAAGCCCCCCTCCGAAAAAAAAAAACAAACCCCAACCAGAAACACTTGCAGCTACAGGCATGCAGAAGCAAAGGCAGACTAGCAGAAGCAGGTACAGGGCAACTCAAACTGCCGGGGGCAGAAGGGACGCAGGGGCTGAACCTCACCAAAACAAGAAACTGAAGATAAAACATGGCGCAAAGACATAGAAGGCTTTGTAGTAAAAGAAGATATCCACAGCTATGAGGGATGCTATTCACTTGCGAAATTAAGGTTGATCAGGGAATAAAAAATGTAAAAACTGGAACGCGGCAGCTGTGTTTCAGAAGACCAGGAAAGCTGGGAACAGAGAAATCCCCAGCCTGGGAGCTGCCGCTTGGCAGGAACCTCAACGTCTCCAGGCGTAATTTGGCCATGTTCCTTCTCACACCACACGCCTGCAAGATTCTCTCCGCACTCATGAAGTGATTAATATTAAAAAGCCTCTTCTGAAGCACCTGAAGCTGGATCAGACTTACTACACACTGAGTGGCCTCACATGAGGTCTTAAGCTCTAACGTTGGGCAAGTATTCCTTCGGCGAGAGAAAGGCTGTCAAACCTGCAGTGACAGAAAGACTCAAGGACTGCGTTTTATATTCAAATCAACCACAGTCAAGCTAAAAATCACCACTAAACAGAAATTAAATCAACTTTAAAAAAATTTGGTTCTTCATAGATTCAAAGCATGTCATGACTCCAAACCTCAGAACGATGCTTGTTGGGAAGCACCCTCCTACCCGGAGCAAGGAGCCTGTAGAGCATTTTTCTCTCTTAAGTCTTGGGAGATTTAAAAATAAGCAGCACTGTAGTTTTTCTGAAGATGTCCACAAGCTGAGAAGCTCCTCTGTGTGTGAGTACAGGGTTGGCTGCCCATTTTTTTGCCTACCTGACACTGTATGCAACAATTTTATCTTAAAATAAGCATAGGGTACTTGCAGAGGAACAATCCTATCACATACCAGAGCTCCCAAATGCTGAAGTTGAGCAGTCATCAAGCAATGCCCAACCAAACCATGATTAAGCAAGGGGAAATTACTACTACCACTATGGCAAAAACGAAGTCCTATTTCTCCAGAGATCGTAAGTTTTTTTCCATTTTACAAGAGATACTGCTTCAAGAGATACAGCGGCTCAAGCATAAAATGTGGAAGTGTGACCTACATAAGGGGGAGAGCTTAAAAACAGCAGACGCAGGAAGAGATAAAGCCAAAAGGTTTAATAAAACGAGATTTAGCAGACTAAAAGAAATCCTTTACACGTTAGAGATCGTAGACATTTCCTAACGCTTGCTCTGAAGCATGCCCCTATTAGCAAACTGCCAACTGCGGATTCACATTACAGTGAACCGGATGAGGAAGAGTTTTTAAAGGATCTCCAAGGTATTTATCTCTATTAAATAAGCCGCTACCTCGATTAAATCAGCTACTTGAGGGGCACTGGAGCGGTAAACAGTTTTAGTGTTTTTGTTTCACTGTAGCAGCCGACGGGGCATGATGCACAAAGCTTGGAGCCAATTCAAATCCTCCGGCACACCTCTCCGTGTTTACCATTCAAAGGGAAAATCCGCAAACGCAGCCAGCGCTACGCGAAGGGAGCCTCTCCTTTGGCAGCCAGGATTTCGGAGGGGAGCAAAGCAGGCTGCCCTCCGACATTCCTCTGATCTCCGCAGGGGACGTGCCTCGCTGGCATCTCGCTCTCCGGCTACTGAAGGAATAGTTTCACAGTCCCGATATGGGAACAAGCAGAGAACCGCTCCAGGGAATGCCCGCTACCTTCGCTGCAGAGCGGCTCCGCAGCGCTGCAAGATGTGCTCCTTCCCACCGGGAACGATTTTCAGAAGACCTGGAAATCTGTATTTCTAACCAAGCTCCCAGACACGTCCTCTCCTTCGGCACGTCCTCTCCCCACACGCACCGCAGCAGACAATCCCACAGCCAAGAACTGTGAATAATTAACCACAATAACTCATTTAGCATCGCCTCTCGGGGGAGAGGCAGAATTTCCACTTCACTTGCATATTGCATTTCTGTCACTCCCCTCTGGCGTGATTCACCGGGCGCTGAGGATGGAGGCATCGGCGTGCCGAAGGCAGACACCTCCGAACGCCGAGGTGTGCTGTGCCAGCGCCCCGACACCCACACCGCCTCCCAGCTGAGGACTCACCATTCTTTTTCTACAACAAAGCACGTACGACGGGAGATACTTTGTCGAGAAGCTGCTTAGCGTGTCACACCAGCAAGGATAACCGTTCTGCAAGGCAGCACCGGTAACCTTCAAATATTAATGCACCTTCAATAATACATTCTTGTAAGGAGTTAGGAGCTGCTCAAACTTACTGGAGAAGCTCTGCAGATGTTGAGACGACAGCACAGTGCAAGTCACTAAAATATCACCCAGCATCCTCAGTGGAACCGCTGTCCTGTGGCTGACACTAATTTACTATTCCAGCCCATAATGCCTCTTGCCTGGCCAGGTTTCCATACAGTTGAGACTTTCTGTACTACCAGCCACCGTAACCCCTTGCAAACCCACCACCACGCACGTGTTACGGCACTGGGGATGAATACTGCAAACCCATTTACCCCCCGTACGACTTGGCTTTCCTTTTATCTGACTACTCCCTGCACGTCTCCTGCCAGCAAGCTCGTTACGTACGATGGATAAAAAGAAAGCACTGACAGTTCACAGAAGATATATACCAAAAGGAAGGGAACTCAAAATCCTTATCTGTACCAAAAAATCCTGGAATTGCAATCAGTCCAACAGGAAAGGAAATAGCATCCAGTAGCTCAATTTAAACCCACAAGATTTAAATAACGAAATGCACAACACTTACTTGAAAAACCACAAGCCCAAAGTTAGTTACAAAGCATTCTTTTGAATATTTCAAGCCTGGACAGAAAATTATGCAAAATATATTGGAGGAAAAGGTTATTAAAGTTACTCATCCAGCTGCGGTGGAAAGTGTATCCTTACCTTATTCCACTTCTGCTTCGGGTCAGAAATTATTTACCAGTTGAAAATCCCCCCTGAAGGGAAGAGCTCATTAATGACAGCTATTAATGCACATCTATCTCTCTTCCTCCAAGAATTTCAAGAAGTTTCTCATATTACACACCACCAGTATCACTGCTATGAGGCACTTCTCATCATTTCACCGATAACCAGAACAGTGCACACAGAGAAATCAATAATGTGCTTCAAATGACACAACCAGCAGCAAGGCTGGTAACGCAGGAAGAAACTGGGAATTCTATTTTCCGTTCTAATTACAAAGTCCAGCTTTTCACAGTGAAATTCGAATCTAATTTTATTTTTCTATTTTAAAAGTCTTCATTCCAGGGGAAAGGAGAGAACAAAATAAGCTCAGTCAAAATGAAGTGGAAAAAAAAAAATAATGTGGGAAAGGAACTAGTCACGGGACTTGTCTGAAATCAGTGCCCGTGCCCGAGAAGGGCACCATACTCCTGGTTGAGTTGACCAGAACCTCATCACACCCAGGCACCAAAGGACAAACCGAAGGCAGCCAAATCAGAACACAGGCTTGCCCTGGAGAAGCAGGCATCAAGTTAAACCGTACGTCCCAGCAAACCGCTAACAGAGTCCTATTTCCAGTTTTTCAACTCAAAGCTTTAACCATCAAGCCACGCTACTTGCTACGACCAGCAAAGAGACAGTTATTCCAGACCCAGAAAGAAAATCCCTGGGAGAAGCAGCAAAAGCTTCCAAGAAGCCTCTCCAGCTGTGCCGTGCACACTGTCCACTACAGAATTTTTGCTTTACGTGGAATTCACCACCAGCTCGCCTCTCTGGAGGAGCTCTCCTGGCTCGTCTTGGTTTCTCCCTCACCGAACGTGCCTGTGGGCGCTGGCCTCGGGACTGATTTCAGCTCTTCAGTATGTCCCAACAAATTTGACGGTCCAGCAGAACCAGACACGGCCATGCCAATGAAAAGCATCTCACTGCAAAGACTGACCCTCAACCGGAGATGTTCACCAGTTGCTTCCAGAGACTGACAGCTAAGCTAAAGAACATTTTTTCTAGAAAAAGCTTCACTGTTAACTTTTAGTTAAGAGATTTGGCTTAACCGCTTCTGCCTCTGAATCCAGAAAAGCTGTAAGCAGGAATTATTTTTTTTTTCTCCTTCCATTTATAAATGCCTTTTCAGATTCTTTCATCACTGTGTTTCCTACCATCTCTTCAACTTTCGTCAATCGCTTTAAAGACATCCGACTTAGCATTTTGTTCACGGTCTACTGAACCAACAGTTACACTTTGAGTCACTATTAAGGTCAGAAACTTGTTTGAAAACATCAGCGAGAACCAAGGTAAAGTCTGGAGCTAAAACCACGCAGCTGAAGAGGAAATTGTGCAGGGTATTTCCATCTCCAGCTTCCCCCCGGGGCTGTGTTTTGGAAGGTTGCCCACTGGTGCTTCTCAGTTACCGCTAAGTTGTTTCGGGATTTTTCTCTAATGCAAACTGAATGGGTCAGTTCTTCCCGCAGAGCTGTTAGAGCAGCGGGCAGCAACTTGTCCAAGTCTCCAATAACATCTTTATACCTGAATGAAGAATTACGCCATGGTATTCATCGCTGAGGCTTCTTGAAATCGGCCGCCTTAGGGACCGCAGGTTGTTATTGGAGAGAGGTTGAGACCTCGGGTAAGGAAACTGCTCCTCCTTCCTACAAAAGCACGTCAAGCTCTGCATTGGGAAGCTGTACACCGACAGCTCTGAAGCCAGAGGTTCATCTACAGGACTAAGTGCAGTAAAAAAGAGCTTTCAGATTTGTTCTGCAAGTGTAACCTCAGCCCTCCCTAGCAGGGTGAAATTCATCCACCCACACCCTCCACATTTTGACACCTCCACTACGACTGCAGGAGACTCACGGGCAGGCACGCAGTGAGGGAACTTACGGATGTGTGGTCCTTAAGGTGAAGTTCAGAAGTTCCCCAGATTAGCAACTGAGCAGCAAAAATTGCTACCGATCTATGTTATGTACAGGTCTGTCGGGAAAGTACTGAACTATGAATGCTCCAAGACTTACAAGTCCAATAAATACACAATTGCCCTAAAAAGGCAAAAGGAAAACACGTCAAATACAATGGAAGTCCTGTAGTATTTATCACAGATTCAACACAAGCAATGTGATGTGACAAGGGATTATTTTTTAATGTATATAATACACGGGGTGTGTGTACACAAAATGCAACTGCTGACCGCTTCAGCCTGTCAGTAAGATTTCTGGAGACTGCTGCATGCAACAGAGCTATTTCCAGCAGAGATTCACCCTGCGACGACGTACTGATTTGTCAAGGAAAGTCAAACTCTTGGCATCTTCAGCTACCTAAACGGAAAATCAGGTCAATTTGTAAGTCACTGTCTCTGGGGACAGAAGCATCCCTCAGTTACTATTTACACACACACCCCCCTCAGGACTGGCTCAGAGTTTTAAGTGCCGAACTCACTCGAGGAAACAGTGAACTTGTCCATCTTCTCTCCTTGCCCTCAAGTTATACAAAACTCCCCTGTGAAGCCAAAGAGCTTCGGCACTTGTGGACTTCCCAAGCATTTCTAACAAGTTTCCACTGAAGAGCCTGAGGAACAAGAGATTATTTTGCTTTCTAGGCAAGATCAGTTGGGATATGGTAGAAGGAGCAGAGGTGTTCGCCTTCAAAGGCCCTCTCAATTCTCACCTTCGCAAAAATACCAAACCAGCGAACTGTCAGACTAGGTAAAAGGCAGGACCCTAGCCTGTACCTGCATGGCACGAGACAGCACCAGATGCTTCACCGTCGCAGGAGTCAGAACCGTGGCGCCTCATCCATCAGTTTGCTGTCCTCCAACAGGAGGAGGGGGGGTGGTGGTGGAAAAGTCAATCTATTGACTAACTTTAATCAAATGTGAAAGAGAGATGTACTGACTCATTAACACAGTACCACGCTCCCCACAATACACGCTGAAAGGGATCACTGGGGATACAGAGGGCCTGGATGATTACGATAGGGCTGAAGTAATAAGGTATTATGTGAATCAAGGATGTGAATATATTAGAAATCAAGTTTTATTAGTCCCCTAGTGAATACAACAACACATTTAATCTTGTTACATTTTCAGTCTCAACAGCAGCTTCTAAGTAAGAGCTAGTCTAATGATATGCAATGATTCCTCCCTTTAATCTGTTTTCAATTTGTCATTTTTCCATTTCACAGAACGTTTCTTCATTCTGCTGCGAAGTGAACAGACCCGAGTTGTCAATACAGCATACAAGAGACAACTCGAGCTACAGTATTATTTGAGTCTAAAAAGTAGACCACATTTTATCACACTCCCAATTCTATTTCAGCAAACCCCAAAACATCTCTCAAAACAATGTCAGCATTTTTTTGTCCACAAGCGTACTCTGAAGCCAGGAACTCACTGACTCTGGTCCCTTAAAAAGACGGTTAGCTTAAGCATCTAGATCACAAGACGACTAACCCTTACCTTCCTGTCCAATTAGCATTATTCTGCATGTTGACTGAATCAAGTTTTATTACCGTGGAGATTCACACAGTCGGATTAGATGCTTCACATTTTCATGGTCATCTGCAAATCCTGCTAGTTTACTATGCACTTCTGTTCTTTTCCAACCCAGACACCTAACGTAAGCCTTTTCCCAAGATGAAAACTCAAGTTCCCAGATGCCTTCTGTTGCCACGTCCTATTTTTGATTATGATATCCCAAACTTCTCAGCTTCTTCAGCAGCAGCCTACGCAAAATCTTCCAAAATATTTTCGGCTAATAACCAAAGGTCTTTTTTTAGAATAGTTTTTGGTCAAGCAGTTAACAACTGACAAAAGCTATTCTCCTTCGCCGTGGTATAGTCGGACAACCAGGTTACTATATGCGAGGTGGTGTTACTCTATTTTCAATTATCGTTTTGACAACATTTAGCAAGTATAGTAAAAGCCACCAATTCTAACTCCCATAAACATCTTCACAGCAAAAGTACAATATTTGGTAGTCCCAATCCCTTTCAACAGTAAAATGGTTTAAAGGCGAGACTGCAAATACTGTTAGCAACTTAGTTACTTAACAGTAGGGCTGTTAGTTTTGCCACTAAGCACAAACAGCTGTGCTGAATAAACGGTAGTAATATTTTTTTATGCCTAGTGGATGTTCCTCCTCCTGAGGTGAGGTACAGTCACATTGCCACCTAATTTCTCCATCCTTTGGTATTAGGAATATCTCCACCCTTGGAAATGGTCACATCTCAAGAGGACAAGGCTCTTGCAGCCTGATCCAGCTGGCCTTGCCCTGCGCAGGAGCCTGGACTGCTCAGGAGATTTTCGAGCGACGCTGCTGACCAACACAGTTCTGCAACTCTCATCTGGCATCAGGCACAACTGAAGGGCAGAAGCCAGAAAGCAGAGCCCCAGGTAGGGTACAGGAGCGTATTAGAATCAGGTGTCCTGCCAAAGGAAACTGCTCAAGGAGCTTCCTGCCTCTGCTTCTCGTTCCCGTCCTTTCCCCTAACTCGTTTTACACAGTTAGGTGTGTCATGAACTGGAGAATTTGAGGGAACAATTGTTTTTGAAGAAGCATCTCTGCTGAGATCACTGGGCACGAAAAAGGTCTAAGGAAATACAAACAAGCTAAAAACATTTGAAAGTGATACTTAGGGGTAGCTCCATGTTTTTACTTGAGAGCTTGACTATCTCCAGGGATGAAGACTCCACAGCCTTGCTGGGTGACCTGCTCCAGAGATTGATGACCCTCACAGGTTTAAAAAAAAAAAAAATAATTTATTTTCTTGTATCTGGATGGAATTTCACGCATTCTAATTTGTGCCTTTTGCCCTGTCACTGGGTGCTACTGAGAAGAGTCTGGTTCGCTCTCTCATTCCCTCCTTTTGCGCACTCGTACACATTGGGAAGACACCTCCTCCCCAAGCTCCATCCGCACACCTGGCACAGGGGCAAAAGCTATAAAATGAAACTGCAGTACAAGCAGAGCTCATCTTTCCAGTAAACTGTTTCTGTCTCATAAGCAACACCATTCCAAAACACTATGTAACACAGAGCAACCGTTGCACCTTGTGCAGTTTTACCTGGCCGTACCTCTTCCTCTGGTTTTACTCTATTACGAGCGGTGATTAACGTGAGGGGATTTTCTCCTTCCAACCCTTACCTGGCTGCGGTGGGTGAGGCGGTGGCATTTGGTGGTGCATCATAGGGTACGGTGGGGGCTGCTGATGAGGCAGTAAGCCTGGATGTGCTGGTGCCCCAAGGGGGTTCATCCCAGGCCCACTGGAGTGCTGGTGAGACTGCTGTGGGTTTTGACTGTGCTGCTGCTCCATTTGCTGACGAGCCCTTAATTCAGCGTATTTCAGCTGCTCCATGTGAAAATTCTGACGTTCTGTCAGCAACTGTTGTCTCTGCTGCTCCAACTATGGCAAAATAGGGGAAAAAAGACAAAACAAAGTTAAAAACTATACCTTTAAAACTCACTTCTGCAAATCAAACGCCTCGGCTGTCGATACACAACTGTCTGATTTGCAGCAGGTTTTGGTGAAGGATCCAGGCCATTTTCCAGCTGGAACAGATGAACTCACCTTGTTTTGTCCTAAAGAATTTCTCAGTAGTACAACACATTACTCAATGAGTACCGCACAGAGCATTCAGCCATAACACAATTTCAGAAGGAACCGTGTGTTTTTCCTCTCAATTTTCTGCATGTTGGAACCAGGAGGAACAGGAAACTAAAGAGATTTTCTAGGGCAAGACCAAAGCCAAATATGTGTGCAATAGTGATCACAGGCAGGATCCTACTCCGTAGCTTTATTTTAAGTGTAGGACTTGGACATCATGATAGCCAGACAGTGATGATCTGCATGATAATAAGAGTGTTATGTAAAAAACCCCCTCATGTAATTTATTTAGGCCAATTAACACAAACTAGCCTACTTTAATTATGAAGCCATGTGGAGAGTAACGAAGCCCAAAACGAAAAGCCGAAAAAGCTACAGAAAATATTTCTTACTATTAGGCATTTATATGATTGATCACCGTCCTGGTTAAGGAAGCGTATGTCATTTGACTTATTTCAGAAGTCATAACGCATTTCTACATCTATTACCCTTGAGCAATTGGACACATGGATTTGTGTGACTAGTTTACAAATGTTTAATAGGTATTTTAGGATATACTCCAAAAATTATCTGAAAAGGAGGTTGCCAAGGAGACTTCCACCTAGCAGAAGTTCTCCAAAAATCCCAAAGCTCCATCAACACTTTGTGTTGGCAGTTTGACTGCTGACAAAGCATGGAAGAAAACAGACTACTACAGAGCACGCATTCACCAACAGAACCAGATGGGGACAGAGCCTAATGAATAATACATACTTCTTGTTGGGGGCTGGTTTTCTGCATGTAGGGACTACAATGTGATTATTCATGCTGCCATGACTCCTTTTTCCTTGACCAATCCGATACATTAGCGGGAAGAACTTGATAAAATGAAGAGGCACGTACACCAATGGTGTAATCGTGCATGTGTGGAAACAGATTCTGTAGGTGGCAGGCAGTTCAGAGAAGAATTACTGCAAATGACCCGAAACAAAGGCTTAGGGCAAGAAGTACGGCTACACCATACCTTTTATATTCTTTTTATACTCTCTGGTATTCTTGCTTTGCTCTCTTCATGGTACCCTATCCTGCTCGAGTTAAAAAAAAAAAGTCTATACAAGTATCCCCAAATAGCATCCAGTGCCTGAAAATACACCTTGTACTTAGGAAAACCAGTGAAAACTTGCCTTCTGCACATTCCCGACCCGCAGGATGAGAAAAGACAGAGGAAAATGGCACATAAACACAAGTTATAAAGTGAGCTGGTCTTAAAACTGATGCAGAGCTCAAACCGCCTGGTTCTGTACTAGGTTCTCGCATGTGTTGCAATCATTTCAGAAGCAGGTTTACGGACACAGCCTACGGCCGTACCACCTGATTAGCATTAAGACAACTGGTAGTAACACATTTTCTGGTGAGCAGTCTACTGCTAATTTGCATTTGCTCTTCAACTCTCAAAACTCAGTTATACTCACAGCAGATCTCAGGCAAGAGCGAGGCTAGGCACCTTAGCGAAGATCAGCACGTATCCCTTTGCCACACAATCTCCCTACACAACCCGATTCAGGAAACCAGCCAAATTTTTAGGTACGTAGTCACGAAGACTATACTCTTGACAATCTTCAAATTTGCAACAGCATGTTTCTACACTGATGCAAAGTGATTCACAATTAGAAGGGACTATTACAAGCACTTAATGTACACTCATTACAATAACCATCATTGTACTACAATTTCCTCTTCAGCAAGTAACTCCTCCCTAAACAGAGAGAGTAAAGAAAGCATTCATGTGCTACTACACACTCCGGGTCAACGAGGCTCTGACCGATAGGATCCCTGGTTACACACAGAGTTGGCAGCATTGAAATTACTTTAGCTTAAACACTGAAGTAAACGTGTTTTGCCTACAATCTAACACTCTCCAGGCTGCAGCACAGTTTTCTTTCAACACTTAGAGTCATCTTGTCTTTACTAGAAGAAAAAGCCAATGCAGCAAAAAGGGGCATATGCATAGTGTGCAATGGCACTATGGAATTTTTTTGCTTTAATTATTCCACTAAATATCCACAATGACAGGTGAAAAGACTGAATTTAACTACCAGAAAGCCAAGGGAGAAATTTGTATGCACATTTTAAAAAAGGAAAATGTCATGTGTCTCAAAATGGAAAAAATCCCCGTCACTAACAAAATATATCCCCCAAAGAATGAAATCTACAGAGAACCTTTTCAAAACAGTTAGGTCCATTTCTTGGGCTGCCAATCAGTGTCAGAGGCAAACACCACACTGAAATGGTTGCGGACACTGAGCAATCTAGAAATTCTTGCTACAACAAAAGACCACAGTTTGTCAAACTCTATCAACGTGATTAACGCCAAAGTGAGGATGTAAATTCCATTAAATTCACATGGTAGGGCAAACGTGAAAACCCCTAGAATTAGGAGTCAGTATCTTCAACACATCTAGAGTAATTGCTTATTGACGAAAATGAGCAAGTTATACAACAGAAAAATAAAAAATGTGACTGCTCTGATAAGAATGAAGTTTTGGGACATCTTTACAGTACCTGAAGAGAAACCACTTCCCTGAAAGTATGTTGCATTATATATGAAAGTAACTGATGCATAATCCAGCCACTGACAGGCAGAGGCAGCATCTCTTCCAGGTTATACCCTGATTTTAGGGATACACGGGTTTCCAGTGAGGTGTAACCAGTAGTGCTACAACATAAATACAACCCTGCTTGGGATGCACCGTATACAGGCTCTCTTAGTGTCACCACCTCTGTCACCTGGCTAGACCTCGATCAAGACCCGTGCCTTGGCTTACAGCTTCACTAGACTGAGGACAGAAACAACCAACCTTCTTGCTCAGCTTGCCCAGCTCCTCCGCCTCCTCCTCCTCAGTCGCACTTCATCATTAGATCAGTCAATTCAGCTTCGTTCTGTTTTGATGCTTTTCTGGTCCCTATGAGCCACCACCTCTCCCCATCTCCTGACATCGTTGCTCCCTTCCCTTCTCTTGAAGCTGCTGTTGCCCTCTCCAGCTCAGGCAAATCCATCATCGTCACAAAAGATGCAGCTGCTACTCCTGAGCACATATCCTTCTGCTACTGCATCTCACTTTGAGGACTTTCCCAAGAGCTACTGAGAATGCCCTCCAAAAAACCCTAAACTACGTGCTTAAAACCAAATCTCCAGTCTGAACCGGGTCAGGGAAGAAAGGCAGACAGAACCGGTTTCCCTTCCCTCAGGGAAGTAAGGCTTCCACCCATTTCACACTCTTCACAGGGAAAAGCCACACTTATGGCAGATATCATTCATGTGACAAGGCCCACATAAAGGCTCAGGACCAATTCCACATTCATGCTTAGATGATACGAGTAAGGATTGGGAAGCAAATCTACGATACCACCGGATTACTGCTTATGGTGAAGTGAAGATGCTGGATAAAGAACTCAAATGCTACCGTAGGGGGTAATTATGAATTCCAGCAGATGACAGTAAGGATTAGGAAGCAAATCTACGATACCATCGGATTACTGCTTATGGTAAAGTGAAGATGCTGGATAAAGAACTCAAACGCTACCGTAGGGGGTAATTATGAATTCCAGCAGAAGGAGAAAGATCTGCATGAAGATGAGGAACAGCTGAAGATGCTAGTTTTCCAGCTGTTAGCATATACAGATCTTTGCAGTGACTGATTTAATCCAGAATCCCTACTTACTGCCTCTTTCTCTCTGTCCATAATGGTTTCCAGCTCCTCAAAATGGCGAAGTTTTATCTCCAGCTTCTTCATCTGCGTTTCCACCAAAAGGGCGACCAGGGATTTGATCTTTCTTTCTTCCACTGCTGCTAGGTGCTGAGGAAAAAAAACAAAGGTTTTTGCTTTACACACATTTCACAGAATAAAGGGCTTAGAGGGAACAAATAAGCCAACTACGCCTGCATCTAGCTTTAGTCATCCTACTCCACTCCTGGACAGAAAACAGGGCATTAGATTATCAATCTTATGCTTGGAACCAGAAACCCTTGGAAGATTATTAAGCTTTTAATCAAATAAATAGGTGGCAAGTTTTAATACAAGAGGTATTGTGGATGCTCTGTACTCATAAGCAATCCAGCTTTGCCTCAAAGCCTTCCAAGGACTGTGCAACAGAGAGCACTTTCAGTGGAAATGCAAATGAGGGAGCAAGGGCATGTTCTACCAAGTCAGCTGTAGGTCATCCAGAAAGCTTTCGCCAAAACACAGACAGAAGCCTTTTACCTGGAACGACCCACAAAAACAGTGAGACGACTCTTGCGTGCCATTAAAATATTTTTTGCTGAAGTAAATGAGAAGCTATGTCTCTAGTTCAGCATGTTGCCATTACACGCAGCAAGACGCTGCTAAACCAGGAGCTTTCTCGGCACAGCAGTTCCACCTCGGGCCAGGGAGAGCTTGCAGAGAAATCTCTACACAGATATTAGAAGAAACTGTTAAAAAAAAATATCTCCAGTTTCCTTTTATAACCAGGTTGCATAGTATTCCTATTGCAGAAGGAAGCTGAAGGCAAAGCTGTATTTAAACTGCAAAAGCAAACTGCAGAAAGAGGCAAACAGATTCTTTACAAGGCTTTAGCTCTACCCCATTTACACAGACACACTTATACGTAAATGATACAGGACAGAGATACATATATGTGTATACATATGCGATGTATCAGGCAGCCTATAAAAGCGTTTCACATTCTCCAAGTGTGAAAGGCATGTTAATGATGCCTTCTACTAGGTTTTGTTAAAAGCCTGCTGTTCAAAATGAAAATAGACTCAAAACACCCATCATGTGTACGGCTTGGGAGTTTCGGTATTACCAGTCACAGGCTGTTTCCCAACCACAGCGTCCAAGCAAAGCCTTACTGCCACATCCAAGGTGGAGGGGGAAGGAGGGCTGGCTTTCCAGAAGGGAAAGGTGAGGGTCGAGGGGAAGAGGAAAAAAAGAAAAAGCTGGAGCTCATCCAGCTCAAGCTGCAAACAGAGACTCATATTTAGCAAGCTGTGCCCCAAACTCTGGCCCAGAACTGGGAGAAGTACTGAGCTGGAGAACAGAAGAATTATAAAACTCCCTGGTAATCCTAATTATACACAGGATTTCTCAAAAACGTATGACATTGTTTCCATGACTAACATGTTGTGTCACTCGACAGCATTCACCTCTGGTAACCCACCTGCAATAAAGCCAGCCTTCAGTAAATGCAGGTAACACACATTCAAGACTCTCACTAAGGTTAGTGCTACATCAGGTACGGCGAGAGAACCAGCGTGGTCCCCCAAGTTCACCTAACAGCACACCACTGTGACGTTCAAGTAGGCTATTCAGTTAAATACTGACCAAATGAAGTAACCGAATGGGTGACAGAACTAGAAAATTTAACATTAGTTAATACTGTTGAGTAAAACAAACTCATTTGTACGAAAAGTCCGAGTGACAGAAGTACCTCTGTTGATACACACAGCCTTCGGACAGTCATTTTGCCTCGCCTGAGGCGTGCAATTTTAAGAATGAAACCAGATTAACATAATATCGGCAAGGCACATGATGAGGTAAAAGACAGGTCTCAAAATACACATTAGAATGGAAATTATCACTGACGTTTTTCCTAGAGAGAGGCCCAAAGAGACTGCTCCTTAGCCTGGCATTACCCGGTGCTGTCACATGGACAAAGAACAAGTCATTACGAACTCTGCAGCTGACAAAAAAATATCAGGACAAAAATCAATAGTGATTTAAATTGCCTGATAAACACATTGTTGCATCCACCTTAAGTCATAAATAAGCAAAAAAGACGATGGTATGTGACATTATCCTGGGACACAGCAAATCGGAATGACCTGAGCATCACTAAGCCAGCCAGCAGACCTGGCCTCTGGCTGAGGGCGATACAGAACAACGCTATGGTTTACTATTGAAACACGGGAGCCCTAAACACAAGTACAGCCACGAGTGTCTCTGGGCCCGGGCTCGTGCCCGCTGCCATGGCACTGACTCTAGTTTCACTGCTCAGAAATTGTATTTTTGGGTCAATAGTGATAAACTTGGGAGGACTCCCAAGACTAGCTACTGACCTAGCACACACACAGCACAGGTAGTTTCACAGAACCTTGCCCACCCCCTGATCTTCTTAAACTCAGCTTTAGCTGTGAAACTAGCTAATCACAGCAAGAGCACAAGCGTGACAACTGGTACAGACAACTGTGAAACTAAACCCCAAGAGACCTCTGGAAAACGGACAGCATCCTAGCGCCATCTCACTGGAATACAGTCCTGAAGTCTTCTCATCCACACGCACGAGGTTACCTGAAACTGCGACAGGCAGCGAAAAATCACTCTTTCTTCCTTCCTTCTTCCTATTTCGTGAACGGAGACTACACGCTTCACCTAGCTTTTGTTTTGTGAGGCCAAGAGGAGATAAGACTGTCTTTCACAAATGAAGCAAAGAAATAAAGGTGGCAGATAACACAGAACTATCTAAATTAAAGCACACAATGTGAAAAACTTCAGTCCTGTCATGCATACATTCAAGCACGAGATGAAAAAGTCCTACAGTGAGTTTCTAGAGCAGCAGTAAAAAGGAACCAATTAAAGACATAATTTGATTTGCCTATAAACAGAAGATGGGATGTAGTTCCCTGCAAAAAGAAGAAACACGATTTTAGCTACAGGGTCCCTTCTATTCCTGAATTTTACATTTCTAAATACCCACAACACATGAAAAAAGCGGTTGATAACCGAAGGCTTTTCAATTCAGCAGGCAAAGGAAAGTGCTGCAATGGTACAATGGTTCGTGACTGAAGCGTATCAGACTAGGAATAAAGCTCAACAGCAAAGTTTACCACCCATGGAAAAACTTACGGACAATTACAGGAGGTTCTGCATCACTGGCAGTTTTGGTATCAGTGTCTTCTAGAGAAGATGTATTCAGTCACAGTTACCTCAAAACAGGAATTCAGGGAAGTCACGCAGGAGGTCAAATTATGCCCAGAACAGTCTTTTTTGGCAGTGTAAGCCATGGCTCAAGAGCTACAGCAGAAGCTCTGCAGCTCAATCACAGCTGGACAAAAGCTAAGGGCAATCTGCAGGAGAGACAACGTTTTCTTACTTACGCTTCTTCTATTTGCTACTTATGCACGGAAAGGAAAAAGTAGCTTACGCTGATTTAGGAATATGAGAAGAAAATGAGGAAAAGGGATTTTAATTCTAATATTGGTTGTACAGATGCCGTAACCTGTAAAAACACATTTAAAATCATTGCTCTCTTCTATACGTAAATAAAACAGAGTCTCACCCCTAAATGTACACATTCACTGGATACCATTTCTAAAACAGCACAACTTACTGGTGAAGCCACTTATCCCAAAAGTAAAAAAAAAAAATCACCACTTCAAGTGCTGGCCTTTAACCCCTGTTTCTCCTTAAAACTCAACTGCAATACTCCTCTGATATAAAATCGTAAGGAAAACAGCTTTGTAACAGCTTTTCACGTGACCAGGACTGGAGTTTATTATGAAGAATTGAATTACTCACTCAGACAAGATACAGCTCACTGAAAGCCTTAATATTGTCTGCGGTTTTAAGGGTAAGTGGAAAGACAAATCCCTGTTGAACTTGAATTCTACTCTGAAGTGCGAACATCCTAATTATAATATATTATTTCCTGTAATATAAAGCTAAAATTCTTCTAGATTATTATTATTACCATAATGAAAATTGCCATTAGCCAAGTCCCTTCTCCCTCCAGCACTCGTTATCACCAAAGGAAGGGAAGTAGAAGATCATCTTTATTTGGAGCAAGTAGCCTTCCATAAAACAGAGATTAAATTTCATGCCACCTTTCATATATATATACACACACACAGGGTTTTTTTTTCCAACTTGGCTGAAAATACCTGTAAGTCTGCTGAACTGAAAGTAAGTTACTCTCAGTAAGAGAGTTTGGAGCAGCCTAGGTTCAGATGCAGGCAGGCAAAGCGATGCACAAGGGAGCCAGTGAAGAATCTACATTTCACTGAAATAACGAAGTTCGCCTGCAAAGTGGGATTCCACCCGGCTAGGGTACGTAGCTCTGACACGAAACAACGCTGAATTCATGCAACTTGTGATTTTAGAACCTGGCTTGTAAGGCAGTAACTAAAAATATCCTCAAATCCCTTGGGTTCATAAAAGCAGGGACTGTATCATCGTGACAACACCTATTACCACACTACCCTCAATATATATGATGAGGTTGGGAAAAGAAAGTCTAAAGTTAAAGTTGTAAGAGTCAAAGATCAGTCTGGAAAAGTCAATATGACACATGCAACACCTCATTACGTCCACCATTATGTCCTGGAAATCCATCAGGAAATAAACACCATCCATGCTTTGCTTTTGGTATCTATCAAGTAGGTGACCTGAAACACAGCATTGAATCCAAGTGCAATTAAGAAACCCAAACTACAACTTGAATGCAAAAAAATATATAAAGAGAAAGCAGATTTTGAAAAAGATATTCTGAAAGAAGCAAAGGCAGTCTGGTTCCTGCAAAAAGAAAATGAAAGACAACATGCAATTAGTAATTATAGGGTAAAGAAAAGCTGTTAGATAGGACACCGATTCAAACCACAGCTCATTAAGAGATGACAGACAAGCAAACAGAAGTTTAATGACAGAAAGACAAGAATGTGCTTTTAACAGACACACAGTATCTCTTAACAAAAAAACCATTAAGTTGTCTATAAAAAATTGTAATGCTAGAACTGAACATCACATTGGTTTTGCAAAGAGTCCACGCACAGGCGGTTTGCGTGAAGTCCACAGAACTGCCAGGGGCACCGCAAAAAAGACAACATAGGGGTTTTATCACCCAGACCTAAGCCCTCAGCATTACAGCCAGACCCAGCGAGCAGAGAAAAGTCTTTCCAAAAAATGACAAACATATTTTGGGGCTATTTCTTCAGGATGCTCATCGACTTCATAATCATAAAAGTAGCTGCCTAAATTAAAATTGGATGCTATTTCACTTAAGAGTTCAAGCAGAAGAAACTGAAGAAGGCACTTGTGCTCCTTCAAGGTACTGGAGATTAGAACATGAAATCGCACAGATCTGGAACAAAGGACCATTTCAAGAAGAGTTCTAATGTGAACTGGAAACCAAGCCAATGGATATTCGTATAAAACAAACCTTTGCTTTGGTGGCAGCTGAGGCAAGGGCAGCAGCTGCAGCTGTGGCTACGTTTCCTTCCGAAATTTCATGTTCCACTTTCTTCTTTCCAGCCTCGTTCTCTTTGTCTTTGCTTGCATCAACGTTCTCCTTGTTCTCTTCTGCCTCCTTTTCTTCTGAAAGAGATTTCCCACCAAGGCCGTTATGTGCATTTGCCCCTCGTTAACAGTATCGCATCAGGACAGGAACTTCACCACGCACGCTGCTATCAGTCAAACAAATTAATTCATCCACACACTATCACGTTCCTACGTTATAGTACTGCTACTTGTCCAAAAGCTGAGAGGGGAATAATTCTAGTCTAAGAGAATCTGATCCAACAAATAAGGCAACTTTAAATGTTTTTAGTTTCCATCCTGTCAATTCATCTTCTGCCGTCAGCTTACTCTCATCAGAGCAATTTCCAGATCAACCCCGTTATTACATCAAATCCAAATGCTTCTGGTTCTGTCTGGTGCTAAAATACTGAATCTAAGTTCCAGGAAGAAACAATATATCCATGTGGTACAAGGGAAACATGTCAAAAATAAATATTAAGAAGAATGTCTTATGTAGAAAAAACCAGCACTCCTCACCCTGTCAAAATAAAGGCTCCGCATCACTTCACAGGGAAACTGAGATAACATATTAACTTCCAAGGGTAGAAGTGAGCAGTCCCATTTCTTTGCATCAAAAATGATCAAATTGTGTGCAATACAGGCAAAAGAAAGTAATCTATATGACCTACACACACTTTGATACTGCAATTTCTTCACCCAGTCACTACACACAGTGAAAGAAAGCTCAACTGAGGTCTAAAAGTGAGTTCAAGAAACAATTTAGTGTCTGAGCTTTGCAGTGAAATTAAACTAGAATATTTACTACCGAACCATGAAGCAGCCTGATGTGCAAGAGGAAATATTTCTGCCACAGTTGAGTTTATAGTCTATTCCAACCACTTTAAAGGAAGGCTATTAAAGCTAACACAGCTTGAGGAACAGCTGGGAACCATTACCTGACTTGGTGTCTGCAGTCACTTCGTTATCTTGCTCTTTTTCTGGGTTTCTCTCATTTTCTCCTTCTTGTACTTTATCGCCTTCCTCAATTTCACTCTCCGCTTTGTTTTCAACCTAAATGGGATGAAAGAGCGTTTGAAGAACGAGCACTATGGAAGACATTCACTGTTAACTTTGTTTATAGCTTTCAAATTAATTCACTATCATAAAGGAAGAGATTACATTTTAAAGGCTGACTGCCACTTAAGCCCATTTTGACAATCTTAACTGAAATCTGGATAAACAAAGCAACTGCCCTACTGGACAAAGTCTATCAGATTCAGTAACTCAGGCCACCTTGGGTTCATCTGAAGGTACAAGAACTACTGAATTAAGATGACAGATAAGAAACACGTTCTGCCCCTGTGGTGTCCCCATTTATTCCAGCAGTTTGTGCGTAAGTGTTAGATCCTTTCCAGTGTCTGCTATATTAATAATTCATATAGTATTCACCTATCCACACAGCTCCAAATTCTGCAGAACTCACGGTCACAACAACCTCCTGTGGCAATAAACCCTATAACTGAATTATATGTTACACGAAGGTGCTTTTGTCCAGGAATCGACGGAAGAGAGCAAGCATCAGCTTCATGCTTAGCACTGGAAGCATCATTTTCCCCTTGGAAACACTCCAAACCGACCGGAATGTTTCTCATTTACTCTGCTCTACAGAATAATGCACCTTTTCAAGCTCTGACCAAATCTACCTGAGTGTATCCGACTATTTATTAGAAAGGCAGCAAAAGAACTACCCGAAAAGAGAGTGAGAAGTAACATCAAGACTACACTCAGCAGCCATCGGGTTAGTTTTATCTCATTTCTTTGATGAAGCAGGCAACACAGAAATATCCCCTGTTGCTGCAGACTCAGTAAGCGCCTACCACCATTTGTTTAGCAGGGTGACGTTCTAACTCCCGGATATTAGTTTAATTCTAGTTCAGGTCTGAAAAAATCACGGCCAGTGACATTACTGTAGACTATCTGAAAAGAGGTACCGTATTTGTAGACATGGGGTTATGAAAAAGCCCCAAACAACTGCATTCTTGTAGGCATTATCAACAGGTTGAAGGAGTTAATTTCTAAATATCTGATCTTTATGGGCAGGATGCATCACACCTAACATCAAGAGTACACAATACACACATCTATAACCAAGAGTTAGCCCAGACTTCTTGTAATGAGGAGTTTTACTGACCAGCTCAGCTACAGGCACCTTCATCAGACTGATCTCATCCTCCCACCTCCGCTAAGCTGCATGCGACGGTGCAGACCGAAGAGATACATAACTCCCTTTGTCACTGGAGAGCTGCGATGCAGCTGGGGCAATCGTTGCATCCAGGTTCTCTGTTCAGCTCCGCACACCGCACTCAGAAATGGTTGCCAAATACCACAAATAACCAAACTCACCCATCTCCTGGAAAGCCCTGATCTCTCTGATCTTCTCCAAACGGAAAGCTGCATTCAACTTCGGGAAGGCAATTTGTCACAAGACAAGCTTTTCTAGGGCAAGACTTCAAAGCCATACTTGCTTTAGACCGCTACAAGTCATGAACCATAACATACCAATGTCCTCCTGCAGCTTAAGTCTCTAATTCATTTGGTATCACCCAGTCTACATTTCCTCCCAATCCAACCTTTTTTCCTCAGGACTAGAAAACAACACACCGATGTCTCTTTGCTGTTTGCCCAGCAAAAGAAATGTCTCTGTATGGTTTGAGACTAAATCACTCATACGGAAATGAAGCACTACAGAGACTGAAAACTGTTCCCTACAGACACATACACTGACCAGCACACTACCATCGACCTTTCTTATTTAGAACATCATAATTCAGGTTCATAAGTGTCAGAAGTATCTTTTCAGAACCAGCGTACTGAGCAAGGCTTACCTTCTCAGACTGCTGCCCATCTGTCTCTGTTTCCATCTTTTCTTCTTCAGCTCCATCTGAGAAAGCAAATGAGTAAAGTATTTAGCACTGCCGTAACGTCCGTTTATCATACTCAACATTTATTTCAGCGTTAATTAAAATTTTCTGTTCTGTAGTAACAGCGGTTTAAAGAAAGCCACAACACTAAACTCCTGGAAGACTATTTACTTGCAAATTTAAAATTAACTGTTTTTTCTTTTCAGTCCAACAAGCAGGACAAAACATTAAGTTATCTATGCTCTGCTGAAACCCCCAGTTTACCCATGTAGAGAGAAACCACCGAATCTGTCAATTTTAGCTACATGACGGACAGGTCAATGCACAGTTCTGCAGTATTCAAGTCATACAGTAATTCCCGTTGGTAAGTCGCAGTATTAGAAAATGTTTTTCCCAATACATCCAATTTGATTCTGTAGATAGGTGTCAGTTACGTGATTAACCTCAATTACAGTGCTGCCAGACTTGTAATTCCTCCTCAGCACAAGATCCCCTGAGCTGCTTTCGATGAAAGGTCTCTCCAGAGGGATTGTCATGTGCTGCAGGTCACCAGAAGATTTCAATTCCATTTTGCAGGTGGTGCAAATACCAGAATTCTCCAAAGCAGACTTCAAAATCATTATTCAACACCAGAGTAACATTAAGCACTAGCAGCACTAACACTGTTCTTAAAACACTAAGGATCTCTTGTTATTTCTGGCCCCAAGACCACTGGAGCTCAAGGTAGTGAAGAGTTATCCTTCGCACTGGTTTGATGTGAAACCTCATTTCACACCTGCTGCTCTGCACAAACATGACCACCAACTGGTTCTCCAACCCTGTATGGCTCTTTGTGCTCTTCCTCCAAACACACTTCTCCCCAAAGCACTCTGAAATCGTATCCAAGCCCTCAGAAGTACATTCAAAGCAAATGTTTGAGTCTGAACTGAACAATGAAGCTTAAATCAAAGAAACTGGCCCAAAAGGTGTAGTCCTACAGTAGATGTTCCTGGACAGTGCTCTCACTCAGACTTTGATCGTTCATTCTCTTACTTCTTCCTCAGCTGTGATGACACCAATACTCGTGGGTTTGTACTGAAGAGCGGATCAATGAAATTATCTAAGTGAAGGCCTAACTCTCTTTTCACCTTCTCACCGAAACAGGCCGTACTGCAGCTGCCCAAGAGCCCAACTGCAGCTGCCTAGTTAGGTGCTAAACAAGATACGAATCACATTTGAGCACAAGAGCTGGTTGCTGGTTAGAATCAAAGCAAGAAAATGATCACATAAATTACCAAAAGCACATAAATTACCAGCTGAGAAATTACCAGCACATAAACTACTCAGCTGAAAGCTCTGAGTTTCCTCTGCATCTAAAATATAGCCATCCAAACGAATGAGAAACAGAGGTCAGGCCGAAGGAACAACGTTGTCACAGGACAGCCTGCTCAACTCCCAGCTTTTCAAAAAGCACGCTTTCCAAGATGCTCTGAAAAAACAGAGCTGAGCTGCATGTTTGGTGCTAATGCTGAAGAAGATGATACCAACCGGGTGAGCTCTTACTTCTCCTCAGTGGCTTCAGGTATTTCTGACAGAGAGTTGTAAGATATGCAGGGCTCTCCATAAAACCACCAGTTGGGTCCTCTGGGCAGTAACAATTTCCTGGGCTTCTCCAGGAGGTGAAGCCTCAGCCTTACACCATGACCTGAATCTTCAGAGGAATCACAGGAGACAGCCTCTGCCGAGACTGGCTCCCAGCCGAGGAGCTCTGGAGCCATGAAGTACTTCCTTAGGGAAAAAGAGAAGCGTGCCAAGCATGTGCTCAGGAGGAGACCTCTACAGAGAGCAGAGGCAGCTCACCTACACCTCTGCAGCTTCCAGTTATGAACTGCTCATCAAAAATCTCCACCTAGTGCCTGACCAAAGAAGTCTTCCTCTCCTCAAAGCTGAAAACAGAAGAGTACAAGTTGCTTGGGAAACGGTCATAAGAAGCTGTAAGCATATAATATGAGTTATTTGGACAGCTGGCAGGTTCTCTCACCGCCGTGGATGTGTGGGTCCAGATAGCACCCACTGCCTCTTATGCCTTCATATCTGGAACCCAAAACAAGTCTGCCAGACACCATGAAAACCTGACCTTGACCACAAGAACCTTCAGAGTGCTGTTCACCACCAGGCGTGAACAAAATCTTACCTTCAATACACAGCTACATGCTTCCTGCTATTGCTCATCTCGTTCGGTTTTTTGGCTGACTAGACTGAGCTCTTCAAGCTTGTAACCTCTTATTTACTGTCTGTTCGGCATTCAAATAGCTATTAGAGAGACATCTGAAGAGTTCTGCCAAAACAGAGCCAGGCGCTCTTGCCTTACAAATTGCTTTTTGAGTAGCAGCTGACCAGTTATCATCACATCTAACTTCAGCATCTACAATAGCAGACTAGATAAGAGCCGAACTCGTATACAAGTGAGACCTAAATGAGGAAGGAAAAAGAAATAAAAATAGTAAAAAAAAAAAAGAAAATAAAAGAAAAAAATCACTGGTACCATGTGCTGGATGCATGCACCTCCCAAGAGAAGGGAGTGTTTTAAGAGCAGTTAGTATGTTCTTGTGCTTGGGACACCTCTCTCGCTGCTAGCCCTTGGTTCATTCATTAAATCATTGCTTTACAAAGCGTTTACTTAAAATGTTCCTACTAACGATAGCAGGCCTCTGAGACAAGACGGTAACAACAAGCATGTTGATGGAGAATACCATGAAGGTGTCTGAATCATGTACTACTACTTCCTGATATTTTGCATATGGATTGTTTAAAAGTCCAAGAAATCCCGATTTATTTGCAGCACTTAGCTGTTCTGCGAGGACGGACAAGAGGGAAGCGTCAGCACCATCTCGTACTCCTTGGCTAGGATCTTAGTTTCTGTTCTGCAAAACCAGAAACTCTAGTGCTATTTAATGTACAAGGGGATTAAAGAAGGAGCTTATTTAGATCACGGACTCCAACACATGCTGCCATACCAAGATAAAACCGCTGGTGAAAAGCCCTGATCCATCTCTAAGCTTCTGCAGACATTAGCTGGTGTTGGGTGTTCGGTTTTGGTAATCCTCATTTTACTGGTAATTCCTGTGGGCTACACGGAAGAAAAACAGGTGTACAAATTGCTTTGCTTTAATAGCAACAGTTCTGTACAAGTTTTTATAAAAGTCCCTTCCATATACAAGAAAAACATGCTAAAATGTCTGATTGAAAGATAACGGTTTTCCTCTTGGCTTATTTTAAGATTATCTGATGTATCTGCCACTATAATTCAATTTAAGGAGACTGGGGACATACCTCCTCCGAAGTTTCATCTCAGAGTTAGGATTTAGTGACCTAATAATGTCACAGGGAAAATCTAGATTAGATTTTGTCAGACAGCTATTTCAAGCCTAGAAGCAGAGCTCCAAAATGGGCTTAAAAGTGTCATCCCTCCTAGTAAATGAAAGAGAAACCTTTACAAAAAGAGAGCTTTCTTCTCTCCTTTAGCAAAAAAAAAGTGGAGACAAAGCGCAGAACACTCCAAGTGTGCTTGGGTTGGTAGAGCGGAAGATCATGAGCTCAAACTACTAAAATACTGCACAGGAATACACAAATTTTCATTCCGGTGTGGCTTAGCCCAAACACCAAGAACTTCAAGATTCCTAGTACTGGGATACAGCATATCCCAAAACTTCACCACAGGGAGAAGCAGAGCAATTCTGAAGTTCTGCTTCAGACAAAACTCCAAGTCAGAGTTAAAAAGATCAGAAAAGATTTAGTCTGTGGACAGTTTTAAGCCAGAACAGAGAAGCTTCTGTCTCTTGAAAGCTAATGACTTGATCATTTGTTCGCTCTTCTGGCCGACGAGAACCTGGAGCTCAAGTTCTCCAGTCTAGAATCGGGCTGAGCAGAGACTCAAGTCTCAGCATCCCATATGGACCATTCCAGGTCCCGCTTGACTGACCTGATCTCCTTCTACAACAAGGTGACCTGCTTAGTGGATGAGGGAAAGGCTGTGGATGTTGTTTACCTGGACTTCAGTAAAGCCTTTGACACCGTTTCCCACAGCATTCTCCTGGAGAAACTGGCTGGGCATGGCTTGGATGGGCATACTCTTTGCTGGGTAAAAAACTGGCTGGATGGTCAAACCCAGAGAGTGGTGGTGAATGGAGCTAAATCCAGATGGCAGCTGGTCACCAGTGGTGTTCCCCTGGGCTCAGTGTTGGGGTCAGTTCTGTTTAACATCTTTATCAATGATCTGGACGAGGGAATCGACTGCACCCTCAGTCACTTGGCAGACGACACCAAGCTGGGTGGGAG
>NW_009594647.1:0-2186 GCF_000690535.1 Cariama cristata
CCCTCTTCCCACGCCAAGCGGGAGGTGGACAAGGAATGATCAGCTAACGCCATAAAACTTAAAACCCAGCTAATTTCGGATTAAGTGCCATATGAAAGAGTTTTGTTATTTTAAATCTCCTACTTTCCAAATTCCCAGGATTAAAATTCTCTGCATTTATTTTAACCACATAACATTTGCAGACAAATCAGTTCTCCCAGTGCAAAGTTTGAAGCAGGCTTAGGATATAAAGCCCAGCCACAAGCTTCAGGGAGGAATCGCTGCAAGCCCCTGCCAGCGGCCACCAGCCCCGTTTGCTGGTGTGTGCTTGCGGGAGATCTCAGCCACCATTTCTGCGGGGGGGAAAGGGCCCAGCAGAGCCCTGGGGGGCATTGTGAAGAGGAAGAGTGGCTGGAAACCTGGCTCCTGGGCTGATTCCTGCACTGGGGATGAGCCCTTGGGAAAAAAAATCCGATGAGGTTTGTCTGTTCGCAGAGCTGGCCCTGTCCGTCTGCCACAGGGTGCGTGTTGCAACCATGCTGATGCTGTCCAGGTGACACCATCCACTTCTGTATCAGCCCTTTCTCATCAGATGCTGAGAAATGCTACATCAAAAAAAAAACTTAAAAAACCCCCCAAACAGTGTTTGTGCCCCTTTCCCTCCCTGCTCCACAGCCCACCGAGTCTGAAAGGGAAAGGAAGCGTTCAGCCTCGTGCAGCTCCAGCTCTGCCAGGACAGCACCGGGGCGGGCAGGAGGCGAAGGCTCCAGGGCCAGGGGATGAGACTCGGCCACAGCTGCCGGGAGGTGTGGGAAACGTGGGTGCCTGCGGGCAGCAAACTGCCCCCCACTCTTTATCAAAAGCAGCATCGGTGTCTGGCAAATGTCACTCTCCCGCATGCTTCCCAGCTGGGAGGTCCGTTTCTTCCCGCCGCCTCCCATCGCCCCCTTCCCCTCGCTGCCTCCCAACCCTGCGGCAGGACCAGGCACCGTGGGATGAGGCATGGTGGGGGGCGGTGGCCATGGGGCTGGTGGGGGGGACAAGGCAGAGACATCAATTGGTGGTGCCTCGTGGTGGGTTCCTCACCCAGCCCACCGCCTGCCTGGGCACTTTTTCTGACCAGGCAGTTAGCAGCCTGGCCCCATTAGTGACATTTTAGGGGGCCGCAGCTGAAATGCCAGCAGAAACACCCTTTGCATGCCTGGCCCTGAGCTGGGGGCAGGCTGGTGCCCGCCTTAGTCACGGGGAGCAGATTCTCTCCAAACACGGAGGATTTAGGGGCTGAATCCTGCCCTGTGCCCCAGCCTGACCCCACAGAGTCATTCCCAAGTGGGGCGTAGTGACCCCCAAGCAGGGTGACAAGATATTTGGGGTTCATGCTCGTATCTGAAGCATGCAGAGATGTCTGGCAGACCCTCCTGGCTGCAAAAAGCCAAGAGGCCTTTCTTGACACCGCACACCCTGCAGAGCCGGTCGCTCCCATGGACTGAGCGTGCAAGCAATGGCACTGTGTCCCACTGGGGCTGCCTGGGAGCAGCTGGAGGTGACAGTGGCAGTGGGCACAGAGGGGCTGCAGCAGGGCCAAGCACAGAGCCTGGGCCACACCACCTCTGCCTGCCCACTCCCTCCAGGCGCTAAGGGCCAAGGGCAGCCCTTGGAGCAGGGGGGCTTTCTTGGACCCAGAGCAGAGGCTTTGGCATCCCCCAGCATTGGGGATACCCTGGTCCTGCCTCCCATCCCACCTGGAGCATCCCTTGCCCAAAGTCAGCTCAGGATGCTGCGCCTCCCGTCGCCATGGCAACCCCCATCCTCGCCGGGTTGCCATGGCTCCCCAGCCCCCCAGCCGCATCCTCAGCGTGGAGAGGACCCAGCATTTTGGGTCCTCAGGGGCTGCCACCATGGGGGATGCCGTGTGGGGCCTGGGAATGGAGGGGTGAGCCAGGGCTGGGAGGAGGGCTGACGGCATGCTGGCATCTCCCCATCACCCTGGTACTGCGGGGGGGACGGGCTCTGGGGCCACCTGGGACCTTAGGGGGCTGGTGGGAATGGGGTGCCCCAGGACCATCACTGATGACAAGGAGGTGGCATCACTTTGCTGGCCACCCTCACACTTTCCAAGCTTGTCTCCTTCCCGCCCAGGGTTTCTCCACTTCACGCAGCTGCCTTGGCTTCGCAGGGCTATGTGGGAGGGAAGGCATGCAAGTGTC
>NW_009594647.1:2225-2545 GCF_000690535.1 Cariama cristata
CACCCATGACCCCCCTCCTGTACCCTGTTGTCTCCTGCCCACTGTCCCCTTGAAACACCATCCCACCCATTGCAAACACCCCGGCAGGTACTTGGGGAAACCTCAGCGCTGGGCTCCCGTCGCTGCACTTGCCGCGCCGGGGTTACGGCTCTGCTCAGCGGCAGCACCGTGTGAGCCCGGCGGGCTCCAGGCTAGTTGTGCTAAATAAACACAGCCACCGTGAGAAAAAGGCAGCCAGGAATAAATAGTCAAACAAAATAATAAGCTGAAGGAATAAACAAAGCTGGGACGTGCCCAGGCATGGTGCAAGCCTCCGACGT
>NW_009594648.1:0-588 GCF_000690535.1 Cariama cristata
GCCCGCCGGAGGAGAAGGTCAATGTCCCGACGGAAGTCCGCCCCGAAGACCCCCGCCCGAAAGATTGGTGGGGGTCATCGGTGCCTCGGCGAGTTCCGTGTCCATCATGGTGGCCAACGTCCTCCGGCTCTTCGCCGTGAGTTGGGCGGGGGGCGGTTCGGGGGGATTTTCGGGGACATTGTCGGGATTTTGGGGACATTTTGAGGATATTTTGGGGATATTTGGGGTCGGGAGGACACTTGGGGACGTTGAGGAGGAGGTTGAGGGACGTCTTCGTCTTCATGATGGTGGCCAACGTCTTCAGGGCCTTGGCCTTGAGCTAACGTCTTCAGGGTCTTGGCCTTGAGTTTTTTGGGGGGTGTTTTGTGGACATTGAGGACATTTTGGGGACGTTTTGGGGATATTTTGGGGATATTTGGGGTGGTGGGGACGTTGAGGGACGTCTTCGTCTTCACGGTGGTGGCCGACGTTCTCAAGGTCTTCGCCGTGAGGGTTTTTGGGGGAGGTTCTGGAAGTTTTGGGGACATTTTGGGGGGTTTGGGGACATTTTGAGGATGTTTGGGGGACATTTTGAGGATGTTTGGGGGA
>NW_009594648.1:614-941 GCF_000690535.1 Cariama cristata
CGTGAGTTGGGGGGGGGGCGGTTCGGGGGGATTTTCGGGGACATTGTCGGGATTTTGGGGACATTTTGAGGATATTTTGGGGATATTTGGGGTCGGGAGGACACTTGGGGACGTTGAGGAGGAGGTTGAGGGACGTCTTCGTCTTCGTGGCGGTGGCCGACATCTTCAGGGTCTTGGCCGTGAGTTGGGCGGGGGCTGGTTTGGGGACGTTGGGGACAATTTGGGGACACTTTGGGTACATTTTGGGGACATTCTGGGGATTTGGGGGCCATTTTGGGGCTGTTGGGGGCCATTTTGAGGCCATTTTGGGCCATTTTGGGGCCGTTG
>NW_009594649.1:0-11140 GCF_000690535.1 Cariama cristata
ACCCTGGTGTTAGCCTCGTTACGCGTCCTGTGGGTTCGTCTGATCGTTGGCTCTGTGAGCTATTTGCTAGAGTGTTTACGTGGCCAAGAACCACAAAATGCGCCGCGTGCCCCGAAGGCTAAGGAAGGAAGCTGTTGTGGGCGTACTGTAACGTTCTCCCGCCGCCGTGCGTGACGGTGCTGGGCGCAGCTCAGCGTCAGGCTGTCCGGCAGCCTCTGCTTCCGCCCGGCTGGGTGTCCTCTCCGGCCCCACCGCCGACGGTGTGGTGTAGGCCGGTATCGGGCACCCGTGTCGGAACCGTGAACCGCTTGAGGACTGCAGGCCAGAGGGTGACAGCCTCTCTGGTGCAGCGGGAGAGGGCAGGGTAGATCCGGCAGGACAGACTTCTGTCAGCGTTTGAAGGTTTCCTCCTCAAACGCAAGAGGAATATCTGAGTGTACCCTGCGTAAGAGCCACTGCAACGGACAGGTTTATCTTGGGAGCAAAGGTGAGCTTGCCTACGGTGAAGCACTGAGTTCCTGGTACCAGAGCCATTCTTTCAGTGAAGAGCAGGCATCTGCTGATAGGGAGAGCTGGGGAGCTTGATGTTATCCCGTATAAAGACCTTAAGGGAGCCTTTCACAACAGGAGTAGGATTGGGAGAGCACCTAGTGCCCTGCCGCTGATTCTGAAGTGAACAGCTTATTCTTGAAGCCTTTTGCTGCGATAAAAACGTCTCCTGATCCTTTGCTCTTGTAAATGTGTTCCTCTCCTGTGCTTGTCTGGGGAAACTGTTTTGAAAGTAAACTAAAAGTCCTAGTGCACCAGGTATTAGCTGGCTGCACAGACTGTCCTCCTGTCTCCACAGATGTACTGTGCTAAATTTTCTATGTACCAGTGAGGAATTTACAACAGTGAACGTTGCTCATTCGTCAGAAGTGAGTGTTGTACATGCTGTGATCATTCTTCAGATACATACCTAGAATAATAAATTACTTCGTTTTTTCCTGGAATCTGTTATCCAGAAACTGTCATATAGCTCTTGAAGTAGTTTAAGTGCCTTATTTCTGAAGGGAACAGGGCAAGTCTGTTGTATACCTTGCTGATGCAAACCAACAAAGGTCTTTTCATATCTTCTTATACTTCTTGAAAGTGAAGAAATAGTACCAATACTTCTAGCCTGATACTACCCTAACCAAGAGAAAGGCCAGGTGGATTCAGGCTTAATTTGAATTACAGGAATAGTGAAGTTAGTGTATTTGTAGTTGTTATCTTGAGATGTAAATTACCATGCTGATTGCCCAAGATCTCTGAATAACAGCATTCCCTGTGGAGAAAAGTGAAAGGTCACCCAAAGGTGCCTGCAGTAGGTGGACATGATATGAAATGTGCTGGAGAGTATGCGGCGTAACGAGATGTGGGTGGTATGTGGGTTTTCTGAGTATGATGGCTGGATGAGTAAGGCTTAATTAAAACTAATGCAGTAAAATTGTATATTGGGAGAAGATCTGATTTGATCCAGATAGCAGATGTGTTGTCATTGTGGTTTTAAGGCAGCAATGTTAGTTTGACATAAAAAAGCAGCTGGACTGGTTAGGTTGCTGGCTTCTGCTGTGATCAAAATGTGAATAGGTGGACGTTCTTTCTGCTCACCTTTTATATGCATTTGTATATGAAGTCCTCTAGGTTCTTGTCTTTTTCCCATACTTGGTTGCTTCATAGTGTAGGATTATTTATAGCTGGCTGTGTTATCTACAGGAAAAATGTAATCAAAATGAACAAAGCTCTTGCCATCTGAGGTTTCAGTGAAGTTCTGCAGAATTAATTTGGTGGACTTTGGTAACTTCACTACAGTAGTATATCCTCTGTTATCTGAGTTTACTCTAGTTAGAGGTTGCATGAGGCAAAATCTTGGTGCATGTGTGGGATCTGGTTTCGGAGTATCAGTGGTGTCTAGAGGGAAATGTATTTGTGTCTTGTCAAATGCGTTCCTAATTTGTAGCTTTCCGTTGTAGTTCAGTGAGAAAGATTGTCCCTTAACCTGGGAGATGTACATATGGGAGGGTACAGATCTAAGAGTTGTTTCTGTGTGTGAAGTTGCTCTTTTGACAGTGGTAATTTTGTTCTAATCACTGAATTTCTATTTTTCTTTTTTAGGCATTTGTGGAAACCTTTCTACCTGCAGTTCGTGTATTGGTAACGGCATAAACGTAACAGGCTGCAAGTGGATCAGATGTGCAGGTAAGGAGGGCTGCATGGTGCAAATCCTTACTATGCCATGCGGAACCTTAAACCCAACTAGACCTAGTTTATCTGTATTAACGTTCATTACACAAATATACTGTTCTGTTTGATAACCTAGTGGAGCAATAACTCATAAGTTTTGTCTGTTGTTAATCACTTCAGGTTCTTATGTGGAGACAGGTGAACATATTCAAAATAATCCCAGGTTTTTAAGGCTTTTGATTTAAATCTGTGCTGTTGATAAAGCTAATGTTTTCCGGGTGGTTCAGAATGTTTTTAGAACAAACTAGTCACTTGTGTGTGCTGTTAAGGAGCCATGAGTGGATTCTGACATGCAGGCACATCCCTGTGCTTCAGTCCCTTTTGAGATTTTGTCATAGACCTGATGGTCACAACCACTACTCCTGAACTGAAGTGCAGTAAGAGAGAGGAGTCCATTAAATAAGATTAGTTAGGAGTAGTGTTCCTAAAACTAAGAATTGCAACCCACTGAAGGCAACATGATAGAGCCAAAGAAGCATTAACTGGTCTTGTTCGGAGCCTTGTTTTTCCCATTGTAGGCGAGTTGGATGTAACTACATTTGGGTGATCTCTGGTACTCTCTCCTGGAGGAGATGAAGTTGCTGTTGACAAAGTCATCATACAAAGACTGCATAAGTAGTCCTCAGGTGGATTATTTGTACTTCTTATGTGAGGTCGAAATAGAATAAGAGGAGAGAATGGCTTGACTGTAATAGTGATTTTGTAGCCCTTGATTGTAGATGACCAAGAAAGGTTATATATGAAGGCTAAGATGCTTCGGAAATAATGAAAAGAATTTTGGATGCAACTTGTCCAGTACAAGAGTGTCCTTCAAGAAGCTCCCTTTCTGAATTCTGCAGATGTTGTCTGATCAACAGGCACATACTGCAAAGACCCAAGACATCTGTGTAACTGCTTTGAGGGAGAGGTTGAAATCTGAGTCAAGGGAGAAAGGTGTGCAGGCAGAGATTAAGAAACTGAAGTCCTGCATATTGAAGTGGCTTTAGTGTTATCCTGGCTAGAAGATGGTATTTAGTTTGTCCTATGAACAGTTTATTAGTATTTGGGAACAATGTCCCAAACACTTTAAAGTTCTCCTGCTGTAAATATTCTTGTCTTTTCTTTTCTGACAGAAGACATGTGTGTACATGAAACAGAAGTAGAGTTGAAGTATCCCCACTGTATAACTGAAGAGCAGTGTTCTTGTAAGTATTTAGATATTCGGCTTTCACATTGTTTAATGTGAAGCAGTTGTATTTACAACTCCTTCATCTGTTAATATGCCTTCTGCAATTTATATAAGCATGTACAAGTATGTAAATAAGCCCTTTGCTTCCAGCTTAAAATTATGTGATGCTAAAATACACAATTTTGTTGTGCATTCAGTTAACTGCTTACTCATGCTGTTTCAAGAAGCCTGACATTTTCTAGACACATGTCTGTGGCTACTGCCTTGGTTTCTTAGTTTACACTGGGTGACATTTCCTATTAGATACAGCATATCCTAAGGAACTTGTCAGCATCCTCAAGACAGTAAGCTTCATATTCAACAGAAAAAGTTTCACCTGTTAAGTCCATTGCCTTTTCTGAGATGCAGTAAACAGGAAAAACTTAAAAACCTTCCAGTTTTTATTGTTAAATAGCACAGCTCTTCATGCAGTCCTGAAGCACAGGGTCTGGGTTATAGAACTGCATAAGGTAAATCCTTCATGCTAGGGAAGTGCTCAGTTGCATATCTACTTCAGTCTTTTCATTAACTTGTGCTTGCCGTGCAAAGCAGATTTGCAGTATATAAATGATTTAGATTGAATCCTTAATTTCACTTCTGTGAAAGCCCCCCGATTTTAGTTTTTCTGAGAGCTGACGAGGAATGGGCTTTAAAATAGAGTTTTCTGGTTTTTAGATCTAGAACAGCAAATAAAAATTCTTAATACTCTTGTCTAAATGAGTTCAACAGTGCTGCTAAAGAAGCTGGCTCACCAACAGAGATGAAGCTTCCACACTGCTATGGGCATCTAGTGGTGGTGGCAGCCAGTCAGAAACAATTCTGCTTGACTTGAACTTCTGTGTTGTTTCTAAAATTTTAACACTCCTGATTAAGAGGTGATTGTTACAAGTGTCATTTTTCAGTGCTTTCCAAAGAAAGCACGCCTTTACAATGCCTTGTTCAATATCTAAGAGCAGAATTTCTACAGTCTGTTCCTGTTAAACTTGCAGTGACATTGTAAGGTGGTTGTGTTTTAGCTTATGCATATTCAGGGAAACTTGTCACCTTTAGTAGACAATCTTTGTTGGTGTGAGAGGAACCTGTATACCATATCAGCTCTTACAGTGTTATGGCTCAGCGCTACATTTGGGGGTTGACATCAGAAAAACATTAAAATGGCCCTAAACTGGCTTGATGCAAGTGGGACCTGAGAGAATGTAGATTCTGATATATCCCGCCTATCTCTGTAGAAACAGTCGGCTCTGGTTTCCCAGCATGCTGAATTGTTTCAAGATGTAAATAACCACGTCTAAGTGACCCTGAGCATTAAAGGCTTCTGGACACAATGGTATTTCAGCAGAAAGCTTGCTGATGTATCAGTGTTTGATAAAGCAACAGTTTAGATAAGCTGTCCATGTGTGATTAACTGAGTTAATACAGTAAGTTGGAGAAGGCTTCACAATTTGCTTTATTTTTGTGTCCGTGTTTTTACAGCACATACTGAAGCTTGAGGGCACCTACAACCAGCAACAGCTCTCAGAACAGAAAGCTTTAGCTGAACTTTCAAATTCTTGAGGATGTCTTGGTTTTCCGCCCATACTGCTTCAGCTGGCTAACTACTCTGATTTCTGATTGAACTTGATAGGTCAGGTTCAGTTTTAGTTGCAGTGAGGTTGTTAAGAAGTACTGAATGCCTGGTTTCCTATTGTGTAAAGCATGCACAGTGTATAGTTGTACCATAGGACTCTCCTGCCTTCTGTTTGCTTTGAGAAATCTTGAGTTGCTGGTTGATCAGTGGCTTGATTGGGCTGCCAGTGACAAGGTCTTTCATGTAGTTACTTGTACAACTTTTGCTGTTAGTGTGGTGGATTGAATATTCAACTGCTTTGTAATTTGAAAACAAAACTACAATAGAACTCGGTGCTATATCAGTTCCCTAAAATTCAGCCTGCTGCTGTTCCATTTTGGTGGGAGTTTTTTTGTGGTTTTTTTTGTTTGTTTGTTTTTTTGGTTTTTTTCAGTTAAATACTGTCATTAATGTCTTTAATGTAATTCTTTATTCTTTCATAGCTCCTACAGTTGTTGGTCTTTCCAGTAATACCACAGCGTCTTCCAGTACTACCACAGCACCTTCCAATACTACCACAGCACCTTCCAATACTACCACAGCACCGTCCAATACTACCACAGCCAGTTCTGCTACCACAGCTCATACTACTATAGGTAATACAGTACCACTGAACATAGAATGTCAGTAAACTAGGAACTGGTGAATAAAATAAAGGACAAGGGTGTTTTCCACAGATCACTGTAGTCACATGACTACTAAACATCTGATGTATGGGATACGTAAGTGGTCCCAAGGTTTGGAAGAAGTGGATTTTATAAAACTCATAACAGAGAAAATGCTTCTTTTCAGTACTTTCCAATATAATTAAGAATTGGCTCAGTGGTAATTGTTTGAATTAGATTAGTCATTTCCACTAATTGTGAGTTCTTATGAGTTTGAATTTTTTTGTTGCCCAGTTCAAAAATGTCTGTTCTTACATGTGCTGCCATCTTAACAGTGAAGTTCTTAAAGATGAGATTGCTTTTTTTAAAAGCATCTGCTGCTTAAGGGAGCTGGGAGATAATGAGTAGGTAATTGATTGGCTCAGAACAGCCTAATATACAGTAGGGTGATGTTTAGCTTTGGTAGAGCTACAAATGTTGGCACTTGTCCCAGACATGTAGTGGAATACTGATTAATTTTTTGGTAATACTAATCTGGAGAGAGTAGGGGTGCATGAGGGTGGTCAGAGACCCAGTGTTCTGGCTTGATAATGGAAGAGCTTTTAGGAGACAATCTAGCTACAGGTGAGTGTTTGCTTATTCCAGTGGTGTCATTCACAATTAATGTTTGGGGATGGGGAGAAAGAGGAAGTTTTGCTATCCTGCAAGTGTTTCTCTCCTGTCTATAGAGATAGTATATTAAGTATATTTTTACTACAATAAATACTGATTCTAAGGGCTGTTTAATGAAAGTCCTTTGCCTTGATGGAGATTTGCAGCTGTCTTAATTCTTGTTCAAATACCGGCATTTATATTAGTGCTTGAAAGAAAAGTGGGTTTATCTGAACGAAGGATCACTGTTCAATCTGTGGAGAACCTTGAAATACTTGGATAACAGTGGTATGCAAGTGTGGAAAAAAAAAAATCCTTATTGCAGAAACTTGGCTTAATGCCATGCAGCTGAACATCTGAATTGTGTGGGGTACAGTCTGAGGTCAAAGTTTGTCCTTGTTTAAGCAAAAGAAGACAAATCATTTATATAAGAACTGCAGTGCTTGCAAACTTTGTGCATACCATAAACTTCAAGAGCATACTGTCTTCTTTCAAACAGCTAACATCACCAATGCAACTACACATGCCCCTCTACCTACAACTGCCATTACTTCAGCTACCACAACACCCAGTGTTCCAGGTAAAAACTACTACTAGCATAATTAAAGCATAAAATACTTAGAAATTAGTATTGCTTTAGAAACGTTATTTTTAAAGACTTACTAAGTGACAACATTAAAGTGGTATATCTGCTGTTGTTGCTTCTAACTTTATGGCATGTCTGATTTTGTTAAGGTGATGTATGTATGCAGAGCTAGTTGGTCAGATGTTAAAAGTCAGAAATGTGTTGGTCAAACAGAATCAGCTGGCTGCTTTTGATTGTGTGGCTGGAAGTCACTTGTTAACTCACTTGTCTTTGGGAGGTGGTATTTTGTTTGTCACTTGCAGAATAATAATGGGATACCTATTAAAAAAAAATTGAGCTACAGTGATGGGAATAAGCGGAAGTATTTTATTTAAGTATCAGTCCTGAATATGCTATTTCATTAAAAGTTCTCATGAAGTAAAGCTCTTTAGAACTAGCCATCAGCAGATGGCTGTTACTTCCAGATTCGTATGTGTTGTGGCTTCAACTGATTTCTTTAACCATAACTCTTGGGGTAAAGTACAGTAGATGGAAGATAATAATTTAATCTGAATTTAAGCAAAAAAAAAAAAAACCCTGGAGCAAGCAGCGGAGATTGGAAAATGTGTTTTGAATGTGAGCATATCAATAATGTACTTCTATGTAAAGCAGGATAGCTTTGGCTTTTTGAAGTACAAATAAACTCCAGCTGGGACTTGCTCAGTATTGAGGTCCAGAGCAGTTTGGCTATAAATAGCTCTAACCTTGTACAGACAGTATTTAATCAGAATTTCAGTATCATTAATCTAAAGGCAGCTGCTGACATGTCTTTACTTCTGATTTTTTGTTTTGTTTTCTTATTGGTGTTTGGATGTTTTAAGTAATCTTAATACAAGGAAGCCAATACTAAAATCTGTAAAACTATTGTGAGCATTGTGCACTCACAAACTCTGATGTGGTATTTAACAGGTACAAATGCTACTGTGACTCCTGCACCTTCTCCACGCAAATCTACGTTTGATGCTGCGAGTTTCATAGGTGGAATTGTCCTTGTTCTGGGTGTGCAGGCTGTTGTTTTCTTTCTGTTCAAATTCTGCAAGTCAAAAGACCGAAACTATCACACACTTTAAGACCTGCTACTTTATAATGGACTAGTAGCCCAACACCTGTAGTTCACTGAACCAAAATATTTTCTGTTGTTCACAGAAGACAGCAGTTCCTAACATCCTTTAAATCTCTAAAAGAAGACTTTAAAAGAATATTTTTGCAACATTATACTTGGTAAGAGGTGATATGAATCTCTTCAACAGGATTACTTGCAATATGCTGCATGGGTTCTAATGGCTGTCTTATTTTCCTTTAGTGGCTGCTGCTGTGGGACTTTTTTTTTTGATATGCCAAATGTAGACGTTCAGAGATTCTTATTCAGTGGCAACACTGTCTTGAGTAGACAATCTCATGATGATTTATTGTGAAGGCTAATTTAATCAACATTTGATACAGTATCCCTTCAGTTTTATCAAGATGTGGATTATTGGTGACTGACTTCAGGGAATGAAATACCATTTATACTAGCTTGTGGCTCTTACAGCGTACTGCTAGAAAGATGAACAAAATTGTAGAAGGAGATAATATCTTAATAGAACAACATAACCCATAAATTTTTTTACACAAGAAGAAAGGTTGCCTGATTAAAATGCTGCATTCCAAACAGAAATCCTATGCTTTTTCCAATTGATGTTGAGGGTGGGGAGGGGATGTAGGGCTAATCCTTCTAAAGGGGAAGTGAAGATTAGTGCCTTAAAAGACTAAAAATCAGTAGGCTGCAAAAGTGTCCCACCTATCTCGAAGATAAATAAAACTACTAAGTACTAGCTTTATATAGGAGAATGGAATACGTGCGACTTGAGCATTCTGGTTTAAAAAAATTTTATACTAAATAACTGTCCCTTATTGACTTTGTGGGTGAGGGAGCATTATATAGTAATGTTCAGCTACAAACAGAGGCTTTCACTTGTTTACCTTTTGTTCTGGCCTACAAAGACCAACCATAAAACTAGTGATAAAATTCAGTTCACTCCCTGTATAAAAAAGCAACAACTTACATTTATACTTGAAATACTGGTGTTTGGGGAATCCTGAGGTTTTTCTTATTCAAATGGTTCTTAAACTTGTTGCAGTTAATTCCAGGGTTTTGTTGTGGTTTTTTTGTTTGGTTGGTTTGGTGGGGTTTTTTTGTTTGTTTTTGTTTTTTTTTTTTTTTTATCCTCCTGTATGTCTGCTTGCTGAAGGAGCAATTAGGGTAGTTCAGAGGGTCTGCTGATTTGATCCTAGTCAGGATTGCTGTAGTCCTGGGGCTCCCAAGGCTACACCTTTTTTCTTTCCCCTACCCTCTTCCTGGCATCAGATTTGTGTCACCCTCCAGTGAATTGGTTAAGGAAATGTATTTGGCCAAATAGTAGGTTGCTTTTTTTTCTTCCTCCTTGGCTGGATCAGCCAGGTGATCCAAGTATCAAAGGTATGTCATCTCCAATGTGGACTGACTTGAGCACCTATGAAGATAAACCTGCAGGAAAAAAGGAAGTAAAGATAAAATCAAGTGGTGGATGTAGTACATAATACATAGCTTTTGATGATAGCCCTTCATCACCAATTTCAGGATAATCTGTAGTACTTTCTTACTAGCTCTGACATGACTGGAATTTGGTACCCAATACAAAATGATAGCATTAATGCAGATAGTAGTCATGGTAGTAGAACTTAAGTATGAAGCAAATGAAGTACACTTCAGTTGGAAACTTAAAAGTGCACAGTGTTGCTTTCTTGCATTCTTCTAGTTTCAATGCCATTGTTTCTACTGTGCTGCATAGAAAACTCAAATTGCTATGAAATACCGAAGTTACTCACCAGTACTGTATCTTTGAGATCATTAGCTTTTGGTTTTCTAAATGAAACTAAAACAATCAGCTCAGGTGTATTAAAACAGCAGAGTGAGCAGCCAGTTTCCAGCAACAGTAAGTATGTGTGTGGGTTAGATGGTATATCCTTGGCCTTATTGTGAAATCACTTAATCTGTCCTTTCCCTATTTCAGAACTCTTCTATTACATTTATTTGTTTAAAAAGATACCCATGAGCTTGTATTCTGTGCTTTGAAGTGAGCAAAATACTCTTCTAAAGCGTAACAGTTCTCTTTCAACTCAGCAAAGCAAACTGTATGCCTAGTGTATTTTGGCCTCAAAGGGCTATCTTTTGGAAAACTTGCAGAAAAGTGCTACAGAACACTTCACAGCATGGAAGACATTGCCACAAAAAAGTAGTTGTTCTGTAAAATGTTGCTAAAATGCTTATTCATGAACTATGCTGATCCTGATTTAGGTTGCTGATAAAGTATGCTGGTAAAGCAAACTAAAAATAATTTTTAAAGTGCCTTAAAGTTGATTGATCTTTTGCCTCAGATTTTGTTTAAAAGGGTAGAAGGGATACCTTGCCTTAGTTATTAAATTATTCTTGGTGCCAGCAATTGCTACTTTCCAAGACTTTAGGAATCGCAGGATCTCTGACATGTACAGATGTCAATCTGAAAAAATCAAGCTTGTACTATATGAATTTAGTCATGTTCTGGAAGGCCTGCACTACACACTGCTTGCTCATTAGCCTTGCCAACAAGGTATAATTCACAGTTTACAGAGTTGTGGCTCAAATTGTTTCTCCTTCAGTTGTTTGGGGAGAGGGGAGGCTGGGTTATACATCTTCACTATGTGCTTGGCTGCCTCACTATAGAAAGTAATTACTCCCTTGTGAAACGGCAGTATCAGCTGATGTGTGCTGTGTACTAGCAAAAAACCTGAAGTAACAACTTGCAGTTTTTCTCGGCCTTGTGTTTTGAAGTGGAAGGTAGCTCATAGATCTGTAGTTGTATTTGCCCCTGAATCAATTTTAGGCACTGAACTGTAGTGACTCTTCAAGTTACCTGGCTTTTTCTTGAAGCCAGCTTCTGCAAATATTAAGCTGTTATCTTACGAATGTTCTCTGCAAGTGTTGCTGCAAAAGTTTGTATTTTGTCTTCAGTGGAAGAAAACTGAAATGGTTGTAATTGCAAAACAAAATTGATAAATAAAATCTGTTGAATGGAATTTTACTTGTAAGCTTTGTTTAATGGGAGCAATCCCAGAGGGCACCGTCTGCCGACTTTCTGGAGATATGAGCTGTTTTCCTTAGGAATTGAGAAACACTGTAGGGA
>NW_009594649.1:11171-11542 GCF_000690535.1 Cariama cristata
GTGAAAAGTTTGAAGAGTTAACTCGACTATTAACTTTGCGTTTGGTATGTGTAACAATACCGATTCAGATTTAGAATCGTCTCCCAAAGAGTTCTTATTTAGGTCATGTTTTCCATAACCCTGTTCTGCCCTTAAAACCAAAGAACAGCAAGGTATTTATTAAGTGTTCCACTTGCATTAAGCTTTACAGGTTGTTGCTCCTCTTACCAATAGCAAAGCTTATAATACTGGATGTCAGCCTGTAAGGTGGAAGGGTGACTGCAGTCTGTAGTTCCAGGGCGGCTGTTAATCACCCCTACATTGTAGCATCTTTTCATATAACCTTGACAGGCTTGAGAGGTGCAACCTCATGAGGTTCAACAAGGCCAAGT
>NW_009594650.1:0-363 GCF_000690535.1 Cariama cristata
GGAGCCCCAGGCCACCAACCCTCCCAGTCACCTCCCGGCTGGAGCCCAGAGCCACCCCGGGTGGGCTGTCCCCTGCCATCGAGACCAGCCCCAGCCCAGGGGCTCAGGAAGATCACCCCAACAGCTCCACACATCCATGTCACCTCCTCTGCCCTCAGCACGGGGCTCGCTGTCCCCAGAACATGGCATAGTCACACATGGCTGGGAAGGGACAGAGCTAGGGACTGGGATGGCAACTGGGACCCAGTAACACCAGCGTTCCTGCTCGATTTGGCCACCTTTGGCTTGGTCTGTGAGTCTGGCTGGGAACGATGCTCTGGGCGGTGACAAGGTGCCCGTGAGGTGACACCGCTGAGGGCTGAC
>NW_009594651.1:0-8679 GCF_000690535.1 Cariama cristata
GTAGAGTGCCCAGACGTGAATCCCGCCCCCTCCGGCCACAGTACCGAGCCTGCCTCCACAGCCCCGCCCGACAGCCTCCGCCGCGACAGCCCTCGCGCTCCCTCCAGCCTCTGCAGCAGTCCCGGCCTCGGCTCCGGCTCCCTCCCGCCCGACAGCCTCCAAGCCTTCCCCGGCCTCGGCAGCCCTCTCGAGTCGCCCAGCCTCCAGTGTGACAGCCTGGAGTGTCCCTGCTGCCGCTGCTGCTGCAGGAGCGTGGGGTCGGCCAGCGTCTGCGAGGACAGCCTGCAGGCCCCTCTCGCCGTGCGTAACAGCCGAGGGTACTTCGGGGCGCACCACAGAAGCCCCCAGGCATCCAGCGACCTCTCCGACAGCCTGGAGTCCTTCGATGTCCAGCACGACAGCCTCCAGTCGGTCTCCAGCTTGCATGAGAGCTTCAGGTCCTCCAGCATCAGCGGTGATAGCCTTGAATCTCTTTCCAGCCTGAGCAACGGGTCCACTAGCCAGCACAGCGGCCTCGAGTTTACCGGCCAGTGAGACTGCCTTCATCTCCCCATACAATGCACTGGCCTCTGGTTTACTTCCAACTACGGTGAGAGCTTCCAGGTTTCTGCCCTTCATTCCGAAGGCTACATTGTTCCAGTTGATTCTTGCTGCATCCAGTGCAATAAGCTCAAAGACTTACTGCCTGTGGTGCCATTCCCAAGTTACCTGCTTCACAGAGGCAGTCCTCATTATTACCTCCAGTGTTAACACTGATTTTTTTGTCATCGGTTAAGAATGGAAGTACACGGTCCTCGGAGGAATCCCAGCTACCTCTCTGATCTCTATCAGAACATGTTACAGGCTGAAGAAGCACTGGGACGAGGGCAGCAGCAGCCCCCAGCAGTCCATACAAGCAGCAGCGTGACTCTTTGGAGCAGTACCCCAGCCAAGGGGGGCCCTCAGGCAAACAAGCTTCAGAGCAGCACTTCTTCCAGCTGCGATCCGGCGTTACGGCCTATCATACGCCGCCGAGCGAGATCTTTGCCTACAACACCCGAAAGAAGGAAGCGAGCAGCAGTGCAGTGTCAAGTTCCTGGCTGCCAGAGTCGTATGAACCGAGTGAGATTTGCCGATGCTTTGGGCTTGGAGCTCACAGAAGTGAAAGTCTTCCAGACTGGGGAGGACCCATTGATCCCCTTGCATGTCCTTTCCAGGCTCTCCATAAACTCAGACCTCTGGTACAGCAGCTCAGACTTGGAGTTTACTATGCAGTGCTTGGTCCCTGACTTCCAGCAGCCTGCAGACTGTATGGATTTCTCCTCCCGACTTCAGGAGCAGCAGGTGTGTCTTGAACGAGTGACCAGCTCAGATTTGGGGCTCAGCGGCACCATCCAGGTTCGCAATGTTGCTTTTGAGAAGAAGGTATCTGTGCGATACACCTTCAACCAGTGGAAAAGCCTCCATGAAGTGTGTGCTCATTGGCACAGTAGCATCCCTGAGAAAAATGGGCACGATCAGGTTGATGTTTTCACTTTCTTTCTCCCTGTGCCTCCTTTCCTCCTTCAGCTGTGCTCTGTAGTCCAGTTTGCAGCAAGGTACCAAGTCAATGGCCAGGAGTACTGGGATAACAACAGAGGCAAAAACTACAGTCTTACCTGCCGGACTCACCCCCTTAAGATGCCTAGAGAATGTGAGGAGAGCTGGATCCACTTCATCTGAACAAAGGAAGTGGATGCAGAGCAGCTTGTCAGTAGTCTTGGTGGCACTCTTTTCTTTGGCATGGCGCTCTGCTCCTATGGCAACAGTCTCCTTTTTCAAACCTGGCAAAGTGTTCCAGGGCAGGGAAGTAGCCAATGACCCGTACAAACTGTTCTAAACCTCTCAGAAAGTAAAAAGGGCCAAAATGTGTATTGAGTTACATCCGTTGAAAGCTTGTGTGATTTCTTGTAGTGTATGAGTCATTACAAAATGGTTCCAGGGAATGCTGTCAAGACTACCAGAGAGCAAAACAAGACAATTCATGTTGCTAGTAATATTCTAGGTTGCATAGAACATTTCTAATGGATTTATTTTACCATTTTGTACTGTCTGTTTTCTAAATGGACAGTGTCGCTTTACAGGTTTTGTTTCTAATTTTGTTTATATCATCTCACCAAGCCTGGGCACTCTTCCATTTATGCATAATTTGGATGGCAGACACTGTAGGGAGCACTTGTATTTTTTTATATATATTATTAAGACTGTAACCACTTTAAATATTTCCATTAATATTTGAGTTGGAAGTTACATGTTATTACGAGCAGAACATACATGAAAATGTGCCATCAGCCCCTCTGTTTCCCTTAAGAAAAGGCACCTCTTTTTTTTTTTTTTTTTAATCTCCAGTGTTTGCAGTAGGCAGCGGGAATGATTGTTACCAAAGTGTGTGAGGCACATCTTCGTGAGGAAGTTCTCATTTTTTTCAGGTGATACACAAGTAGGCTTTTTCTCTAGGTGGTGGTACAGGAATTGTCCTTTCCTCATGCACCTGTTTTTACTAAGGGAAACTACAGCAATTTTGCCCTTGTGTTGCAATTGCAGTTGAAGATCTCAAAGCACTATATGAATGCTAATGATCTTTACCACTGTTACTGGTAAATTTATAATTCAAGAAATGGATATGAGACATATATAAAAAACCCCAAACCATAGACAGTACAGGGAGCTGGTTACAGAGACTTGGAATAGCATACCAGAACCCTGAATCCTGGCTCCCTGTTCCCCAGCGTCCCAGTACTACTGCAGTGCTACCTTTGAATTCTTTAATCAACTACTTCTCATTATAAACCATTTGATCTCCAAGACTGCATTCTTTGTAACACAAAGCGGGAATTTCAGAGCAGAATGATGATTTTAGTGGTAAACTGATACTTTCATGGACCCGTATACAGAAACCCTTCTGCAGCAGGGAGGGCCCAGTAACACTGTTAGATGCCGTCTTCCCATGTTTCTTGCTCTGCTACTCTCATTCTGTGGTTTTAGTGTGGTTTAAGATTGGCAACAGGCTTAAATCTAGTAAGTAAAAATTGTCCATGTTTTTTTCATACATATTCATAACTGCATGGAAACTTCAGCTTTATATGTGTAGCATAAATTTTCAAAACTGGCTGGCTGAGTGTATCAGAAGAGCTACTTTTTTAGGACTATACTATGAAAATCAGGCCACTTATTCGGACATCTTATTTTGGATTACTTATTCATCAAAAACACAAGTTGTTTTTAAAATCACTGTTGTAAGCAACCCAAGGCAAAGTATATATTAGTCCCAAAAGTCTACTAAGTCTGGAAGTGCAGAAACCCCAAGAAAATTCATGTGTCTGGCAACTTAATGTTACTCCTTAGTTGTGATACCCATTTAGCAAAGCTAGGATTTCAAGTGAAGCAGCTGCCTGGTTCCATTAGTCTTTGGCTTTCAAAGGAACCAAAGTCATAAATGATGATTCTCTGAGCTGCTGAGCACCTTTTGCAGAGTACTGAGGAAACTCATCCTATTTGAAACCATTGAGAATTGACTGTGTTGTCTGCTTTAACTTTGTATTGGAGCACTGTGAGGTTGAACGTTTAAGTTGAAATTGTTTTGAAGTAGGTGAGGCTGAGATGTGATTGACAACTACAGAGAGGAAAGAACTGCTTTCAGTCCCCCTGTGATTTTGATAGGATTGACCACTACCAATCTCGCAGCAACTCTTGTCTCCTAGAAGAAACAATGCAGGGAACTGGAAGTCTAGTCGTCCTCATATGGCACAAAAAATGAGAGCTCTGTAAGGAGGAGTGCTAGCTAATTGGAAGGTTTTTTGCCTCCTATGGTGGGTTTCATATGACTAAATATAAGTTAGATGAACTGAAACACACCGTCAGGTACTGCAGAAGAATCTTTCTTGGCATGAATTGAAATTGCATACCCTTACTTCGGTGAAACTTGCTCACTTAAGGAATTCCATATCCAGTATTGTTAAAAGTCCATAGAAGCAAAGTTTTATGTACTTGTCAGCAAAGTGAGAAGAAAACGAACACAAACACGCATGCACAAAAGCACTTGTGCTGAATAAAAGGCACTATTTTAAAGTATTGTTCTCCCCGCCTCTTTCCCCCTCCCAAATTACTGTATTTCTTCCATCAGCAGAACCAATAAATTGCCTCTCAGCACACCATAAAAAAATCCCCCTCTTATGAGACTGGTATTTGACATCAGTTTACAATGGATGTTGCTGGAGCCCATTTCAATACTTGGCTTACTGGCAGAAAGATGCTGTTGCCATTTTATGGGAGAGACTCACTCATGTGCTAGCAAATGTCAAATCTGAGTGTTATTGCAAGCAGGGACAGATTATGTAAAGCTGAGGCTGTCAGTTTAAAGGTTAATGTCATGTATACCACAGTGTCAGAGAGAGGTGAGAAATTAATGTCTCAGCAACATGAGTTTGGCTTGCATTGTCTTCCTTCGGCAGCCTCTCAGGTTATTTGCATATGCAAAATGTTGAATACTAAAGTATTATTCCAAGTTTGCCTTTTCTCTCTTTGCTTGTCTTGCACTGCTGGAGAAGAATTGAGAGTAGCTGTTACTAAACCAGTTGTCGAGCGTTGCTGACTGTGAGTTGAGCAGGCCTGCCTTCCGACGGAACTGAGCGTGATCTCTGGGTTAAGCTGTTAAAACATTCACACGAGTACTGGCACCTGTCACACAAAAGATGAAATTTGCACTTACGTTTTCCTGTCACATTCAGTAGTGAACATCAAAAGGATTCTAGCCGACTAAAATCTAGGGATTAAGCCATTAAGTAGTGGTAATGCGCACCTGTCGTGAAGGTAAACTTATGACCACCTTTATAAATTCTCAGGACAACTGGACCGCTTGCACTGTGTTCAAATTGAGCACTTCCCTTATAACCAGAATTTTGTAAAAGTGAATTCTTCACAAGGGTTATTGCCATACAATGCACTTTAAAAACCTGTATTTATTGCAGTCATATAATAAATGAATGTCTAGTAGTCCAGAGTTTCAAGCATGTTTTTTAAAGAAACATATGGAATCCATGTAAATGAAAAGGAGTTGTCTTTCCTGATTAAACACCTTGTCCAGAATGAAGTACATTACACAGTATATCAATAAAGCACATATGCTAGACAAAAGGTCATTTTGTTTTAGTGGAGAGTTGTACAATTGCAAAGTGCTTAATTTTAAAAAATGTAATAAAACTATGGCTACTGTAATACAAAAGATTGTAATAAAAGCTTTTCACGATTTTACATTGTTTTTGTCAATGGTACTCCTGTTAAGAGTTAAGAAAATTCATGAGGCAACTTAGTGCTGAGTTGTCACAGAGCTAGGTACTAAGGAAAGTAAGGTGGATTCGAGTTGCTAAAAAATGAACAGCACTTGATAAAAAGACAGTGATTTTTCTAGATAGCTGCAAAAATGATCAGGCTGCCACTTCTTACATGGAATTTGCTGTCATTTTACCTCAGAGTTGTGTGCATGCAGCACCTGCAGGATTAAGATCTAATGTTGGAAAAAGGCACACTGCCAATTGATTCTAATACGGTTTCGTGGAAGAGAAAGGGCTTTTCTTCTAATAGCACTTTCCAAAGCTTTGCTAGACTATTTAACACACTAATTTCTGAGCCTCGCAATTGTGTTATTCTTTCATTCGTTCTTTCAGTTTCCATTGCTGCAGTCTCTCCTCTCAAACCATGTTCTTTTCACTCACAGGTTTCTTGAAAATATATCTACGTAAGATGTTAAGAGAGTGTCCATCTCTACAGTAACTGATTTATCCTCTATATGAAATGCGTCTCCATCAGTGTCAAGCATCTACTTGATACAGTTCAAGATTTGAATAATCTGTTGCCAGGTTTCTTCTAAAGCAAAATGGAGATATTTAACTAGAAGACGTAATTAATAAAGATATACATTACGAGCTACTTTTTAATCAGTGTTAATAACTTCAATACTGCATTGTCAAAGTTGCTTAGGGGAAAGATTATTATTGCAAATCGCAGTTTGAATACATGGGAATGCCTGTATTATGCTAAATTAGTTTAAGAATATCAATGTCACTTTTTATTACAAAGGATACAGCTTGTGTGTTATAAATATATGCATGTAAATGCATAAAAGAGGGTGCTTTTAGAAAGCACAGTATTATCATATCTTGTCTTTAGGACTCTTGTTTTTCCATGTTCCTGTACTACTGATCTGAAGCAGAATTAGTAGTACCACCTCAATTACCATAACTTTACCCACTAAAATAGAGTATTAAGCACCATCTGGAAATAAATATGGCAACCACAGTGTAGGCTGGCCAGGAGACCAGCAAAGGATAAAGATAGTGGTCTTTGATTTTAACAAATCACTTGAAAACAATGTGAATTTGTTTTAGCTTTGGGCGTGGGGATGTGTGTAAGAGTATTTGAGAGAAGGACTGGCTTCAGCTGTCAACATCCAACCATCAGGTTTATCTTACGGGTAGTTAGTGCTATTTTTAATATAGGTGTTATTTTTACATTTAGTTTCAAAGTCATCGTTTCTTTGTATTTATCTTACAAAGAAAAAATCAAATTCCAACTTGTAGTAATAGTAATATGTTAACAGTCAATTGTAACTTACAGTACTTACTTTATTGTATCATCAGTGCTCAATACAATGTTATAGGTACTTTACAGCATTGCCTGGCAAAGACACAGAATGGCAAGTCTAAATGATTAGTCATTTGTCAGCATGAGGCTAATGTTAGTACTGACTTCTTTCCTGATTTGGCTTTCTTCTGATGATCTCAGATCTGCAACTATTTCAGCTGACACTTGATATTAAAACTGTTGGCATCAATGCTTCTGACCCTTCTCAGTTCTAAATACAACGGCAGCTGTGCCAAAGAGTGATTATATTGACCAGTATAGTGTTTTCCAGTACCTGTAATGAAGGTAAATGTTTCTGCTACTGTAGTGAAGAATGGTCCCTGTACATAGTGCCACCCTACCTAAAGACAGTTTTGCTTCCATTTTCTCTGAGATTTTTAAGTGTAGTTGCCGTATCTGTGGCCCAAATAATTTCACTGCTTGTTCTGGTCTGTTTAATGCATAACTTAATGAAAATTCTGCTTTCTGTTGACCTCCCTTCTGCTAAACCCAACAAAATAGACATTAGAGAATGAGAAATGTACATACAGTAGTCTCCCAGTCACGTCAGTGTGCCCAGTGCAGGAGGCAAAGTGTATGATCCACTTCTCCCATACTTTATGACTCGCTTTTCTTTTGTTACAGAATGAGTAAGGCTGTTTTCTTTACAAGATCTGAAAATCTGTGGATAGTCTAAGCCTGTCTGTATGCTAATGTGACTGGTAAGGGAAAGCATCAAATGCAAATTGGCTTTTATTACTTCTGCTTCATAGGATGAAAGTAGAATTCAGAATTCAGTTTTTATAGAAAACTTCTCTTGCTCCCTGTTGCTCATGCAAAGTTTTGTACCTAGCAGGTTTCTCAGTAAAGCTGTACTTCTACAGGTCTGCTTCAGATCACCCACTGCCTTCTAATAAAGTATCCCAACAGCAAATGTGACAGCGCTTAATGCTGCAGTTAATCGCTTTAGCTGAACATGCCTCCTTTAAAATGCTCAGCACTACTCATTCCTATGGGATCAACTCCTCAGTGGAAACACTCCAATTCTCATACCACTTGTCATTTTCTTGAATTACAGTGACATCTGGTGGTATTTTAAATACTTTCTGGACAGCTTTTTTTTCTTTTTATAGTATTAACTTGTTTTCTTTATTTTAGAAAGTCAGTGGTGTTATTTTATTTACAATTGCTGCAGGTTTATCTGCTGTAAAAGGTGATTCTTCTCCTAGATGTTCCACTATTGCTGCTTATTCTAGGCATGAACGGAGATGCTTCCTGGTACTCCACTGGAATATGTGAGGATCGTGCTAAATTTCACCCCTGTATTTGTGATACAGGTGATAGATACACCAGCATCACACCGGTACAGGCAAAGTCCCACTTTGGAACTGCTGCATTTCATTTAAACCCATTACTGCGTTCCCTCTGTATAATAAAGCCCACAAACGTCCGTAGAAGCTCTTTACCAACAACAGGTCTGTATCCGAGTTTCTGTATCCATTCCACCTACTTGGGCACTTGATGGTAGTGAAAATGTTTCTGAATTAAGCATACAAATTAATTACACTGGTTTAGCAAACTCATGCCTAGTAACTCTTGTCTACATTGTGCACTGAAATTAGTATTCGAAATACAGGTTATCAATAAAGACAATTGTAATATAAAACAAGTAGAACACTGGAGGTGCCCTGATAACCTGACTGTATTAGGCTGGACATTAGAAAGAACTTCTTCACTGTCAGAGTCGTTAGGCATTGGAATGGGCTCCCCAGGGAGGTGGTGGAGTCACCGTCCCTGGAGGTGTTCAAAAAACGTTTAGATGTGGCGCTTCAAGACATGGTTTAGTGAGCAGGGTGTCACCAGGTGTACGGTTGGACTTGATGATCTTTGAGGTCTCTTCCAACCATAATGATTCCATGATTCTACTGCACATTACTAACACCACCCCACGGACCTCTCCCGTTGCCGGAGGTGGCTTCCCTCTCCTCCTGCAGTCACCTCGCCCTACTGCCGTTACCGCAGAGCTTCGCGCTGCACCAGACA
>NW_009594652.1:0-1222 GCF_000690535.1 Cariama cristata
TGCTAACAAGCCATGATGCAACTCATACTGACAATTGTTAAAACTCTGCCAAATCCTGAGGGGATGCCTTCATTTCTAAATTAATAGAATTTAGAAGTGTTCTTTCAGGAAAAGGTTCTCTGTGTCAGTTTGCAGCTTAAACAAGTTTTTATTATCAGGCAATAAATTTCTAATTGTTTATAAAGAGATGTTAAAAGAAAAATGCAAATAGACCTTTAATTATGATGGCTTTACCAGACCCCACTGTTGCTATAGTTGGCTGCTAAAGAGAACAATATTAGTGAATAGAATAACACAAAATAAACTTGAATAACTAAAAGCCTTTGGACATTTTTACTTCTACCAGATGGTACACTGCAGAGGGAAGGATTTCAGTGAAATTGATTTATTCTGTCTTTTGTTTATCTGCTTATTGTCAGACTGTATTTGTGGTCAGAATGAAAATTCATGTAATCTGGTTTGCTGTGTAAACGGTGTGCATGTGATCAAATAACAATCATCAAGCACCATGAACATTTAAATACTATTGAGCTAATACTGGAAGAATATAATTTACTGAGACATTGCAAAATATGTAATGTAACAGCAGCTTTTCCTACAGGTTTATTAATATAAAGAAAACTTGAAATATCTTTTCTCCGATTACAAAATAGCATGGCTAGTCAGTAATCCTGTAAAGCTTACCCATTACAGGTGATTGGGCTTTATGTTTACATTCTCATCGTATCATTCTAGTTCCTTGTGCTGAAAGTTTGACAGGGACAGTTCTGGTTTTTGGATTGAGGTGGAGAATTCTTTTGTGAAATACACAATTGGCTTAGAGGTTCTTATCAGTTGTCTTTTCACCCCACTTGTGGGTCAAATATGTTCATGCTAGAAGGGAAATGTGTACAGGAAATAAGGCATCATACTTAAAGATCAACGCTGAGCTTATCAGGACTATCCCATGAATTTGCATGTAGTCTCAGCTCAAACATAGCAGAGACAGTGACAGTACTAATGTCCCTTAAACTTGCTTGAGTTTGTCAGCAGATTGTTAACGAGCACAACTTAGAAGGAGCTACTGGGGTCTGTTCTGAAGCCCACTGACAGAGCAAAGTCACTGGAGAATGGTGTGTTGTATTTTTTTGAAGCTTAAGCTGTCAAACTCTGGCAGTGTCCCAAAACTAACTGCCTTCCTCATGAAAAAAGGACTGGAGTTGTACCTCAGTGTTCCAGCATC
>NW_009594652.1:1253-23227 GCF_000690535.1 Cariama cristata
TGAACCAGACCCCGGAGGATACCCTTGAAAAAACAACTCCTTCCCCCTTCCAGATGAAGAGCCCTGCTGCTGCAGTCATTCAGAGTGCCACAGCTGACTGAATCTTCCTCAGTCTCCAAAACGACATTCATTCTCAAACTATGCACAAAGCTGGTTCAGGAGAGAGTGAAGCTTTTTAAACATCTCAAGGAGAAAATTGGCATTTTTGAGAGTTTAACACAGTTTTGAAAGGACTCATTTGAATTACACTCTTAACAGTAACCTCTGTGCCATGCAGCTGTGGCTTACCATTGTGAGTTGTGTCAGCATGTTTGCCTCCATGTCAGCTTGGTCTTTTTATTTCCCCATTGCTTCAGGCACAATAGGTTTATCATAATGCCTAGAAGAGGCAGAAGGAAAGAGAAGATTCTGGTCATCTGGAACCCTTGTGATTCTAATCAGTAAAGCTATAAATCAGCCAGCATAGCAATCTGAATCAGCTTTTCTGAAGAGGCACTAATAACTTTAATCATTTTAGTGGGATTTTGAGGTATTGCAGCTGACTGAAGATACCTTTTCTTTTTCACTGTGCAAGTACTAAATTTCATGCAGTAAACTAGAGGAAGATTAATTTGTTTCCACTAATGTCAGAACAAATTCAGAATTTGTTCTGAGTATGAAACTGTGAAATGAGGCAGCTGTCAGCATAATTTACCCCTATCATTGCTGTGCTGGTGACTCGTTGCAGTTTGGTGTTTGCAGCTCTTGCCCTGTATACTAGTGTGAATTCTGCCAGCCTGCATAAGTCCGAGGTATGAGTACTGTCCATTTGACCAGGAATAGGACGCTCAATGCTCTTGCCTTCAGAATCACTTCATCAAAGTGAATCCTAGAGAGCTGCTGTCTCTCCCGCTGTATCTCATATCTCTCCAGCACAAGCACTGGCTGTATCCTGGCCCCATTTGCATGACCTCTACGTTAAGCCTCTGCCTTGCTGTGTTCCTTCAACAAAATTGTCTCCTTCCTGAACCCCACCTCAAAATTTCAACTAGATATTAAAATCAAACAGTGCTGGATCCTGTGCTCCAAACTACAGATATTCACCTGCAGTGAACAGTGATACGATGCTGGTAGCTACAGTTTGGTACCCAGGTCCTCATCCTGAAAAAGTGAGGGGTAAGAGAACAGAATCAGTCCTTTCAGAAGAGAGGTGTGGCAAAGGGAGACAGAAAAGAAAGAGGTAGTAGTGTTGTTCTGTTATGGCTCCAGCATGAGTCATGGAGTATAAGACGCACTTGATTCAGATCTGCCCTTGAGCCTGGACAATGGGAGAGGGGATTTGAGTCCCAGTATTGCTCTGGTGAGTATTATAAATGTATCATAAAAGACTGAACACCTATAGCAGAAATGACAAATACTAGTACAGCAAGGAATCCTACAGACTGATGACTAGGGCATGGATTGAGGTACATCCAGAGAGGGAAGTGGTGGTGCCAAATTGTGTGTTTGTCACAGGAGTCTCAAATGATATATGGAATATACTCGAGTGCTCATGTTGGAGGGAAGGAGAAGGGATGGCTGAAGCCTAACAGAATGTTAGTGCTGGAAGTAATCAGAAAAAATTGACAACGGTATGACCTCTTCAGAACTTCAGATAAAGAAGCATGTTTGTGATTCCTAACATCTATAGAAGATCCAAGAGAAACTGCATAACTAGAGAGGAAGAAATTAACAGAATGTTTTCCCTGAGGTGTCTTTAGATCTGAAATGCATTCTGTTCCTTGCTCTGTTAGAGCCCAAATGAGGTGATACACGAGTGTGCAGAAGTTCCTGTAGCAGCCAGTATCCAGTTCTCCACAGCACACCAATGGCTGCTGGCTGTGCACTGGAGTGTACCAGCTCGATATAACATGTTGGTATCAAGTGGACACTAAGAAGCATTGAAAGAAAATGCATTCCCAGGAGGTATTGCTGAGCCAAGCTCTGAGCAGTTCTTAATAATGCTAGCACTGTGGTCTGATCATGGTCATCCTATTGAGGCTGAGTAGGGCATTATTCCAGAAGATACATTTAAAGGAGTTAAACTTCTCATGAGTTAAGAAGCTGTTCAGCTTAAGTGGCTCTCTGTGTGAAAACAGTGGGATCTTAGCAGGAACAAGAGACAAGATTTGATCCATTGATTTTTCCGTAGTGTTCTTGTCCTTTCTCCTGTATCAGTTTTCCTGTATCAGCATTTAGTTTTCTCTTTGTCTTTCACCTTTTTTTTTTTCCAATCCAATTTTCCAGCTTTCTCTCTGGCATTTTCATTTGTTTATAACTTTGCCAAGTTCTTGATGGAGGAGGAGTTGGTCAGTTTTGCACTGAAGTGCTCTACGTGACTAGAAAGGAATCAAATTGATTCCTACTCCACTTCCTTAATATTTGACCCTTATGCAAACTAAGAGGAAATGTAGCATTTCCTAGCGCTGGTTGGCCTATGACATTTCTAAAGAAATGTTAACTTCCCCCATTATTCCATGACATACGGTCATTCATTGATTTCTAAGCTGAGAAATGTGGCAGTATGCTTCCAGGAGAGAATTAGCATGTTCCTTTCCTTGGAGGCAGGGGGGAGGTGGGGAGAGAGAGAGAGAATCCATGTCCTCAGCTGGTATAAGTTAGTACAGCTGCTTTGTCTTCAGGGAAAGGCAACCCCATAGAAGATCTGTCTGCTAAAGAAACTTGGTTTATCACATTAGCTACTCTGACATTGACAAAGGCACCAAACACTTTTTCTTTTGTTTGTTAGTTTGTAGCTACAAGGGAGGTACTCGGGTGGTTGTTCTCTGTCAAATTCATCAGAGTCCTGGCCTCTACTACTACAACATCCAAACACTTTCCTGAAATGTTCATCAGAGACCACACTAAAACATTAGGAGTGGAAAACTGTCTGGTAACAGATGAGATCTGACTATAAAATATGATAAATATAGGACCGCTATGGCCTTATTCTCATTCTGGTATTAAAAGTGTTTTTATTTGGCTTCAAAATAAAATGATAGGGGCCAAGCAGTTCAGCAAGGATCTCTTGGTGTGGGGAGAGGACAGTCATGGAATGAACCGGGCCAAAACACAGCTCTGATGAGCTCTGCTGTTGTGAGCTTGTTGCTTGAATATTTTTTCCAGCCAAAAGTTTATGCTTATATAACCTGCGTAGTACACTAGGGAGGCACTTTTGTAACAGAGACAGCAAAACTGAAAATGTGCAGACTTTTTAAATTTAGAGGAAAATTCTAAAGACTGTTAAAATATCTTTTTTTTGAGGAGAGCAGAAACAGGTGAGAACTTAGAAGATTCATTTCGGCCACCTGCTGTGGAAGCCAAGGAAGTTTATTATACCATGTAGCTACAAAAGCTAATTGAAAATAGATTAATTCTGAAAAGCTATTGCCATTTAGATTAGCAAGCTGGAATCATCACCTGCCTATTTTGAGTCCAAGTTTAATGCTTATGCTGGAGAATATTGAGGGCCAGCTGGAACAAGTATGTCCTTTCATTGTAAGTGTATGCCTCTTATCTGATTTGCTGTACTGTGAACTACCCTGCTGTTTTATTTCCTCTGGTGTGTAGGTCACACTAAATTAATCTGGCAGGCCAAACTAATATTTTTTTGTCTTGTTTATATGTATGAAAAAGAAAAATGTGTTACACTGCAGTTTTATTGTCTTGCTGCATCCTTTGCCATCAGCCAATCTGCTTCTGTCCTTGTTGGCTATTGGGAGGCAGTGTAAAGGTAGTAGACTCTTCTCCTCTAAAGGTGGCGTGGTTTGGGTAAAACCCAAAGGTAGGGCTCCGCAGAACTTCTGTTGCAAACCTCCTGTATGAGCTTGGTTAATTTAGGGGAAGATTTCAAGGAAGGCTGCATGGCACTGGAACACATTTTAGCTGGTAATTAAAGTCAGCTGTATATCTGCCATGTGTTCCCCATGCTGCCCACTCCCTCATCTTTCCCTGTTTTAGATAGCAACCCGACAGTCCTTCTCTGTAAGTCTTCTGTCTTTGGTTGCTGTCCACTGAACTCTGTAGATCTTTCCTTTCTTGCTAAGGGCATTCCATACAAATGTTTTATTCTTGAGTTTTCTGTAACATCTTCCTTCCGATGGAAGCTAGTTCACATGTAACTCAGTGTCTTCACTGTGTGCAAAAGCTTATGTTTAAGGATGATTTTACTGAAAGGGTTGAGAACTCATCTCTTCTCTTGAGTGCATGCCTGGATTTACTCCTGGTGTTTGACCTACTTTTTGTGATTTCCCCCCAGCTGCTTGAGTTTACTCACTTATGCAAATGTAAACATTAACAGTGGTGGTTTTATTAAACATGAGTATGACTGAGAATAATCTAGTGAGGGGGAAGTGGAGTGGCACACCAGAGCACTATCCACTGGAGAACATTCTGCAATGGTGTTATTTCACTGAACAAAGTCGCTGGGCTCATGATGTGAACAATTTATCAGACCCACTGTCTGCTCTCGGTAGACCCATCTGATCAGTTTGCACTTTGACAGCTTAAAAGCACTGTCAGGGATTGTGCACCGGAGATTTGTGGAAGGAGGCACATGAGACCTTTAGGAAGGCCAGGTAAAAGTGGAACCATACCTTCCCAGACCTGGAGAGAGTGGGGGACAAGGAAGCTGGCCTCTATTATACATTAATGCTTATTTACATCACAAACCATTTTCTTCTTTACCCTGACATATTTTGCAAGAATATCTGTATTTAAGGAAGAGAAGGATGTCTTTCCACACGGCTTTAATTCTGCTTTATTCTTAATATTGCACTGAGAGCTAAGCTGTATTAACCTGGGTAGCTGCAATGGTATATCTGGCTTAATTAGGAAAGAGTCTGTTTAGTCATTTGAGGACTGCTGTGCCCAGGCAGTGCTGAAGAGGTAAATCAGAGTGGCTTCCACATCTGTGCAGACACATGGACAGGCCAGTGAGATGTTTGTGTAAATCAGCATACACTGATTATTGCTTATTTTTTGTAGTCTGTTTGCCTAGCTCTTTCTTCTGCTTCCATTTTTTAAGTCTTACTAATTTCAAAACTGCCCGTAACCAAGGTCTGAAGTCTTTGTGTAGGATTTTGCTGGAGTTCTAGCATGGATTAAACTGTGGTTTTTTCTTTCTTTTTTTTTCCCTTTTTTAGCATCGTAGACAAAGAAGTGTCATTAATGGCAGAAATTGATAAAGTTAAAGAAGAAGCCAGTAAGTAAAAAAATACACAGGGAACTTTTGGAATAGTCATGGAAACATTTGTTTTGTTTGGCAGAAAATTACACAGTACATGAATTTGGTTAGCAGCACTCCAGTATCTTTTATTGCATATGTGTATGATCAAATAAGCCTTTGATGTTCTGGGATAGTTTCTGTGTAGTTTCTATCTATAAGGATTGTGCATCAGAATTTCAAAGTTATGAAATTAAGGTAAACCAAAAGTTCGTATGAAGTTAGACTTAAGTTATTTATTCCTTCTGCTTACTTACCAGAGCTTTTTGAATATTCTTTTTTTTTTTTTCTTATTTCTATGGTTTGTCGATTACTTCATTGCCATTTCTTAATCACTGTTTGCTTGCTTATATTACATATATGAGTTAGAATACTGGAGATTACATGGGGAATAGGTTATTGTGGCGCCTTGCATAGCTTTAAGGGATAGTGATCAAGCTTATGAATTAGAACAATTAAAAAACCAAAAACCAGATATTTACTGGAATCTGTTTTCTTAATAATCTGTGAGAGTTGATCTGATTCCAGCTTTCATGTTGCCTCTGTTTTTTGTAAGGTATATATATTCTGGTTTGGAAAAAAAAAAAGGAAGCAAGATGAACCATGTATTAGGATACCACAATATCTGTCTCATACCCGATCTGAGATATAGTATTCATGACCCAGTAATCAAGGGGATTTGTTTCAGTAGAGGCTGCTAAGCAAGAAACTGAAGAGTAACTGAAGTATTGTTAGAATGATACTTTGCCTGGCAGATGAAAATATCACTGCTATGTATGCATACAGTCCTTTTATTGATTTGTGAATTTAAGGTCCTTCCAAGGAGGGTTACAAATATATGTAGCATTCTTGAATGCTTCATTTGCATTTAGAACTCTCACTTAGTTCACAAATGTATACTAGTTAAATTTTTATTTAAAAAAATAATCTAAATCCTCCATTGCTAGCTAAGTCTCTTGCAGTTGTATATGTGTAGAAACTGAAAGGTATGAGTTGTTACAGGAAAGATTGGCATTAGTTTATGTTTGGAATTTTGTACCCTAACTTTTTAGTACTAACATGAAATAGACATGGATTTGGAGTTCTCTGTTATTCTGGGGAGGAGTTGTGGATGGAAACATATCAGCAGCTTTTTGGTTACCTGCAGAGACCAGGTAGCCATAATCAGCTACAGGGCATGCACTCACTCCCAGGAAAACCAATGGTAAAATTCCCGTTGATATCAGTAGACATGGATCTAAGCCCTAACTGCATAAACAAAAACACATTTTGGAAATCCACCATCCAGGGCTGATGGTATCATAGGGCCTTTTCATTAATCTTGGCCAGGTATAGTAGTAATTTTTGTGGAAAGTAAACCTAATTCTTATCTACAGGCATGTGAAGTGCTGCATTTGCACGTGGCAGCTTCTATTTCCCTGCTTTCATGCCAGCTCCACATGTGACATCGTATGGCCCCTGTACCTGTCGTGAACTGTAGTTTCTGCTGTCTCTCAAGGCTATTGTAGGCTTGTAAAGTGCCTTCAGAACTTTAGGCAGAAAGTTGTTACAGGACTGTAACATGCTAACCAAGATTTACATTATTATTATTTTCACATCTCTTTGCTGCACTGGAGGACTATTTTACAGTGGGTAATCTTACTCTTCCTGTCAATACTAGGAAAATTTCCAAATATGATAGTTTCAAGTTTTTTAAAAAATGAGTGTTTGGCTGGCATCTCATGCAGAGGTAAGTGCCAGTATGAGAAGAGATCATATGGTTTGGGCAGTCACTTCAGCAAAGGGGATGCTGAAGAAGAAGAGAAGGAGAGAAACAATATTAGCGTTACCTAGAATTAGCAATAAAGCACAACTGTTAGGCAAAGGAAAACAGCTAGTAAACTGTTCATTTAATCTGATAAAAGTTTCTCAGACTTGTAGACCGTATTCCACAAAAATGAAATTAAAAGATCAGCTAGAGAGATAGATACACACCTGTTCTTAGCCTAAGTAATAATGTAGGCACAGATTTACCAACAGGGCTAAAGGAACTGTAGCCACCCTCTGCCCTCCTTGCCCTGTGTGACACACGCTCCTCTATCATGTGGTTTGGTTGCTCCCACACAGCTGTACAGCCACAACTCTGTCTCCCTGCGCCTGCTGGACTGTACTGCACTTGGTGAAACACTGGAACAGGTTGCCCAGAGAGGTGGTAGATGCCCCATCCTTGGAGACATTCAAGGCCAGGTTGGACTGGGCTCTGAGCAACCTGATCTAGTTGAAGATGTCCCTGCTCACTGCAGGGGGGTTGGACTAGACAACCTTTAAAGGTCCTTTCCAACCCAAACTATTCTGTGATTCTATGATACTTTCAAAAGAACATGACATCTGATTAAATAATCATAATGGGTTGAGAAACAAACTCTCTGTGAAATATCATTAATTCTCACCTAAAAAATGGCATTGCGAAGTATGAGCTGGTTAGGTGACTGAGTCTGCTCTGGAAATCTGTGGCAAAAGAAGGCAAAGAATCCAAAGTCTGCACAGCTGTAATGGAGTCTGTGGCCTTAGGACAGCTTATGGCAACTACCACTCACCCTGACTGTAGGCATAAGCTCTAGACTATGATTGTTGTTATTTTACATTTAGATGCTAGCTTTCCTCTCTGCCGTAAGTGCTGATCCAACCAGCTAATTAATCAGTTGTTGCTTTTACATTGAATCACCATGTAGGTAATAGAGTTTGCATATATTTAATTTTCCACCAAAATTGTAATGTCATATTATCCTGCACATAAGTGGACCGTTGCTTTGTGGTTCATGATTAATCTTTTCCTATAAGAACATAACTATTCACCCCTTCCTTATATAAAATATACAAGATGGGCAGTAGTGAATATTTAGTATGTTTTCATAAAGACTGTTGGCCTTTGTAATACTGCTTTGCTGTAGAAATGCCAACAGTGTATATTCTGTACTTGAAAGCAAAATTGCAATGCCAGTGATTTTAACATAAACTATATATGAACAGATTTTTTTCAGAGGAACTGAAATGCCCCTATGTAAATAAAATATAGCGTGTCTTAATTAACAGGCTGTTGACTCAATGTAATACTTCCTTCGGTGTCTCCATGGAAGGCTCTCTGATTTTCTGCTTAAAAATAAAGCACTGGAAAACTCAAAACAACATGTGTCTGCCCCCATCTGTCTAAATGTTGAAGGATTGTTTTAGCTTTCATTTTCTGACAGCTATCCCATTTCCAGATCTTTTTCAACATCAGGCAGTTCAGTTAAATACGCTGATTGACTTAATCTGTGCAAGCAGCATGTTGGATGTCCAGTTGAAGTTAGGGGTCCAAGATGTGTGTGTTTGTCTCACATGTGATGTACAGTGTTAATGCTCAGAGTAATGAATTACAGAGCGATTTACCTTCCTAGCATTAATGATTGACTCTTGGTATTTGGCAGTGGAAATCCTGACTGCTCGGCAGAAGAAAGCTGAGGAGCTGAAGAGGCTGACAGACCTAGCCAGTCAGATGGCTGAAGCACAACTATCTGAACTCAGGGCTGAAATTAAGGTCAGGCGTTCACTTCTTGGGTATTTTAGCAGTTTGCATAAATGCCAAGAAAGAGCTGTCATGTTAATGTGCCCAGGCTGTTCAGCCAAAGGGTAACTAGCTTTCCGTGGGGAAAGCATACCTTCCCAAAGCATTAGAGCACCTCTGAGCAGTGTGGAGAAGCTATCGGAGAAGTGTAAGCTATCCCTTCATAAGTGTAGGAGTGGGGAGTTTTGCTGTTTGTGTATGATTTATCAGACTCAGTTAACAAGTAAACCTGATAGCTTCAGGTTCGGTGATCAAATGCGTATACTCCAATGAAATGACCCAATTCCCAAGTGCGGGAGTGATCCACCCATCGCTGGGCTGTGAGCTGTGTAATTTGGTAAGGATGGGAGAATACTTGGTTCTGCACAGAGACCCTGTGTACAGGGCAGGATCAAGAGTTTGTTGGGCCTTAAAGTGAATTTAAGGTAAGTATTGATTGGTTTCTGCACCATCCATATAGTCTTTTGTTCAGAATGCAAATCACTATTAACTTTGTATTTTTGCAGCACTTTGTGAGTGAACGGAAATATGACGAAGAGCTGGGCAGGTCTGCCCGATTTTCCTGTGATACAGAACAGCTGAAGACCCAAATTCAGCTCTGTGGAGAAAGTAAGTGCTGGTGATTTCTCACACCAAAGTTCTTGGAACATAGTGTTCCACATACCTGTTCAGGAAATGCTGGCAGAAATAATGGCACGTGTACTGCTACTGTGTGTGTGTGCAGCAAGCCTGACGTGAGTGGTATATCTGGATGCAGCAGGCTTGCTGCACACACACAAGTCAACTTTACAGTATGCAACACTTTAGGCTTACGGTACACGTGCTGCACAGTCCATCTGCATGTGCGCAGTGCCCTCTTTGTCAGAGATTTCCAGGTATTACTTGAATCAGTTGGAGTTTTCCATCTAAACAGGATTTCCAAGTGGAAATAAAAGTCAGTTCCAGGGAACACTCAAATTCAGTAATTTGTGAATAACTAGTGAATCGGAAGCTTTTCTGTGTGATTATAATGTTAGGAGACCAATTCAGATGTTTCCTGCTAGGAAGTAACTCCCTAGCTTTGTAACAATATGCACTGGGTTTTTCAAGAGCTAAAGGTAGTCCCAAATATTCCCATTTCCAGATCATCTGCCCGTCTGCTTGGAAATTCAGGTTCATTTTCTGCTCCGAGTATCATGTCCCTGTTGCAAAATACTAGATAGCCTATTTCGCATCTTTGTCATGCTTTTTTTCCCCCCTAAAAAGTAAATACTGTAGTGCTTTGCCCCAAAGTATTACCCTGTCCCATGATTTCCCATCAGTACCATCACTCAGGAGAAAAACTGTTAACATAATACTGAACTAGTGCATCTTGGTAGAAGGAAAATAATTTTGGAAAGAAAAATAATTTATGTTTTCAAGGAGTTACTATAGAAATAGAAGAAAGAAAAAATATCACACGGTCTGCCAGTAGGATTTTCTGACTGCACAGCTAAAGAACTGACTCCTTTGAGGCATAACCAGTTTAATTCATTAGACTGTAAGAATTACTTTTGCAGAACACTTTGAAGATCCATCTAATTCCATATCCTGTCTCTCATTGAAGCCAGCCCAGGGTGTTTCAAAGGCAAGCGTAAGCTTCCCAGTATTGCATCTAATTGTTCACAGTCACCTCATAAACCCTATCTCATACCCTGAAGCTTAAGAGATTGAAAATTCTGTAAAGATTATCCTGACTAATATAACCACAGCTGCTGTTGATAGAACCATAGACTTTTTTTTAAACTCATTGAACTAATTTCCTAAATAACTTCCAGCTGCAGTTAATTCTGCAAGCTAATTATTTATACCTCATTTCAGTAAAGCATTACGTAAGCATAGTTTGCAGACCTGTTGAAATCAGGTCAGTGAAGTCAAAAGAACAGCTATTAGCAGGGAAGCAGTGCCGTCTTACAAATGACTGATAGTGCACTGGCTGTCTGAAGAACTTGGCTCTAATCTGCCCTGAGTGACCTTAGATGAGCAACTCATGCTGTTGGCATGTCTTTGGTAAGAGCTCTTCAGTGCAAAAGATGTTTCTGTTTGGAGCATCTCACAATGAGGCCCATACCCTCCTGCTAGGAGCTGCAAATACCCCTCAAACAGAGGTTATACCAGGACTGTAGCTAAGAACAGCCACTGTTGAGGGCTTTAACAAAAGCAATAACCAAAACCGCAGACCTTGTGCAAAGGAAGGCATGTTCTAGCATAAGAAGAGGGTAGGCAGCATACACTCACAATGAATGACAGGAAGAAACAAAAATAATTGGGCTGACATATCCAGAATGCCCCTTGGTGTACCCCTGCCTTGTACATCTTTTTTGTTAAAAATACATTTTTATGACAAGCATCTGGATTTTTATATGGGCTTCCATGTGCAGCAGTCTATTTTAGACAAGAGAGAGCAGTAGAATTCAGTGACAGCCAGCCTTACTGAACGTAGGGCAGAAAATTCAGTTCATTGTGCAGATCATTACATTGTTTTTCTGAAGAGTACACCTAGTGGGAGAGATAGCTGGTGTTGGAGTAAGTAAACAAGCGCCTCAAAAAACCTAACAGATGATTCTCGGTTGCTAAAATTGTTCCGCATCTTCTTTCTCTGTACTAGAAGTGGAAAAATAGAAGTACCTCTTAGATAAAACAACAGGTGTCTCACTGAAGTGAGCCTCTGGTTTGTCATCTGTACCAGAGGAAACAGGAAAATTCCATAATCAGAAAAATCAGAACAGCAAATTAAGATCAAGAACTTTACTTCAATAGTCTGAGAGTCCTCTGTGAGACTGCATAGACGTCATTGCACAGAAGCAGGCAGCTTGAAGATCTTGTGGAAATGTAGAGAGGTAGGAGTCAAGGATTTGTTTGGTGCACTTCCCAATTTTCATGTCTGGATGTGAGGTCTCAAGATACTAAGAAGTAGGAAGCAGGAATATACTGAGATGAGCAATAGTGGTTCCTGATGGTGCTGACTGCCATGATCTACATGAAGTGGATTGGTGCATCACATTCAGTTCCAGTTTTTATAGATATCCATGGTACAGAAGAACCTTTGTTAACCATCTCCTTAAAGAGGAATGAGCAACAGGCACTAGACTTCTTTTTTTCCTTCTTAAAAAATATTTAGACATACAAGGGAAGCTTTCACGGCTGTTACCTTTGTTGTAGTTAGTACATATATAGACAGCAAATACCAGCCTTTTCAGCTTTCCATGACCAAAGAATAATTTGGAATCAAATTTAGTCTGTGTGTCTGCAGGCAGAACTTCCTTTGACCTCAAGTAGTCGAGAGTGTTACTGGCATACCACTCACTCCCCGTGTTTCTTCCCGTCTCGCCTGAAGACTCCCATTAGGACCATTATTTGAGAGGACAGCAATGTGTGGGGCAGTCCTGACAGCACATGTGTTCAGCTCAACTGGTTAAAAGTTCACAAGCAAACCAACAGATGCCACGAATTTTGAAAAGTTTTCTTGGATGATCAAAGCCTAGCCTTTCGCCAGGCTCCTTCCAGTTTTAGTGTAGTTCCACCACACTGGGCCCTTCTGTCTCCAGAAGTGCTTCATGATGGGGCAGTTTCACAGCAGTAAAACGCTATGGCCTAATTCTGACCCTACTTATCTGGCTTAGTTCATTGTTTAAAGAAAAGCTGGAACGATGCTACCAAAATTAACTGTAAGCAGGGTAAGAATCAAGCCTTATGTTTAGATGTTGATCATTTAACTGATAACACAGAATACTTTTTTTTATAGTTTCTCACCCAAAGAACAACTATTCCTCAAGAACACCATGTACCTCGGTGCTGTCTACAATGACCTCGCATGCGACAACTGGCAAGCAAAATACGCACACCCGCAAGTCCTCTAGTAATGCCAAGAACTCTGATAATAAACCAGCCAGCACTAAAGTACAAAGTCATTTTTCTTCCAATCCTACAGAATCTTCTTACCAAGGAATCCCGACAAATAAGCAGGTAAGAAACCAGTTATGAACTAAACTTAAACTATTTCAAAAATTTCAGAAAAATATACGGCATAGAAAGTTGTTAATACAAAATCAAATACTGGTTTGCAGTCTGTATATCCAATTAATAATTTTTGAAAATATGCAAGTATATATTTTCCAGCTTCATTTTTGAGGCAGTATGAACATACAAGGTGGAAATACCAGAAATGCCATACCAGCAAAGACCGCTCTCTGGTGATCAGAAGTGACTAGTGGCAGTTAACACACTGAAAAAGAAAAGCCCTCCATAATAGCTAGTTGCCCTACATGCTACAATGGAGAAACATTCATTCCTGATCCTTGACAAATGATCATTTAATGTATTGTTGAAGCATGATTAATGGATAGACTTTGAAAGTGGAATCCTGCCAGTTTAAAAGCATATTATTTCAGAAGCTGTGTAATACAGCTTATAGTATTGTGCTATATTGGTAGCTATTTCATTATAAGAGCACCTTAGAATGTCCTTGTACTGTTGTGCTTAGGTAAAGCTGCCGCTGAAGTTGGTCTGAATTTTGCCCCAGTAGGGATTTTAGGCTCAAGTAGGTGCCTGAAGGGAAACACAGGAGCATTACATAATGTCAGTGCATGTATGGAATTGGCTGTGCTGGCAGTCGTGCAAATAAAGCAATTCAGCCACTTCCCACTAAGGATCAAAGCTTCCTCTGAGCAAGATATCACAGTCGACATCTCTCCCACCATGTGGATTCTTGACCTTAATTTACATGTGAATTTCTGTTCTTCCTGCAGTCTTACTGTAGTATTTACACAATACTTTATTATAAAGGTATTTTCATGATTTTGGAAAAAATCAGTCAGTATCAAGTTCTTCAGTGCTTCTTAACTGCTGCTGAGATGTCTGGTATTTCATCCCCTTTTCCGTATTCTCTTGAATCATGGCAGATTTTGATTTGGCATCAGTGGTGAGCATGCCATCTATATTTCCAGGCTACTCAGATGTAGCATCTTACTCATAGTTCAGTTTTTAAGTGTTTATATAGAGAGCTCTGGCAACAATCAAAACTGTATAGTGTTTTCCCTCTTCTAGTTACACTGAGAGTTTTATTCCGCAATTTCTCTTAATTCTGGCTGCTGTATTTCTTGTCCTGTTTGAAGGATTCAGATAACCTGACAGTTATCCCATTTCTTTCTGGGTAGAATGGGCCTTCTAGCCAGAGACGAAGATTCAACCCACAGCACCAAAACATCCGGCTCAATGGATCTCCTAAGTCACAAGGTACCAGTAATGAGGCAGATCAAAATAATACAAAGAGTGGTTCCAGGTCTGAACACAGAAGACAGCAGCATAACAGCTTCAGATCTAAAAATAAAGGAGCTATGAAAAATCAAGACCAGTCTACAACTACAAGGACCACAGAGAATCCGACACATTCAGAAAAGACCCGACGAAAGCATCATACACCAGACACGGCAGATCACAGGCCTTTTCAAGGCAGTGTTGGCAGGGTGTCACAGTGCAATTTATGTCCTGCAAGGATGGAGGTCTCTGCTGATGCCACTGTTCTTTCAGTGCCAGCTGTGACTTTGGTGGCTTAAAATGTCACGGTGATGGCAGGCAGAGAAATTTAATCTCTTCATTTTAGTTTCTTGCTCGAGATGCTTGTTGGTGAAGAAAATAAGTCAGAACATAGTCATCTTAAATCTGTTGCTGCTTAAAACTTGTTGGTGTCTTTATTACTAATTATCAAAATTAATTCATACTTTCAAGGCTTTTCCCCAATATGTTCACAGTTACTTTGTCATGACAGTACAGAATCCTACCAAAGCAGCATTTACTTCTTAGAAAAATGAAATCTAGATTGGAAAAATAAATTGATAATTAAATTCATGATAGCAAAAACCTGTTGTAGATACGTGGTTATACCAGTCAACATTATTGTATTTTAGAGCAGCCTGTGTTAGAAGGATCCCAGGAAGTCTGTATGCTGTGGTCTGCAATGAAATCAGATAATCTTGTAGAATTTTTCAGCAAATCTCTATACACCTCTTTCTTTCTGTGCGTGTATATATATACATGCATGCACACTGTATACACAGAGAGTATTGTTATATACAAGAACATTTGAAAAAGCAGTACATTTGATTTTAGCTTGTTATTCCATAATCTGAGATCTTTAAATTCAAGTATAAATTGTATTAAATGTATTACGTATTACATATTGGTATTTTTCATTGACAAACTATTTTTATGAGGCTGAGGAAGAATGTTCGTTTCTTAAGTTTGGAATGTATATAGTCATGGCTATCCAGATGCACAGCCCTATTCTCCATCCTTATCAGCCACTTTTCTATGACTAGTTGGATTTATTTTTTTGCATATGAAAAGTTGCAGGTCTTCTAGACTTGAATCCAAATTATTTTTCTATATTTTTGCTGTAGGAACCATCTGTCCATAACGAGAGCTATGACTAATAAATTTGTTACAGCAACATGCAGCAGAATGTGGAGGTACATGTTTAAGCAGATACTACATCCTTCTGAATTTTCTATTAAAAGAAAAATACTACTTAGTCTTGATGTCCTGATCCTGTATTTCACAAAACGTGTTTCTTCCAAAAAATTAAAATCTTCTTTCTAAAATATTCTGGTGTTTGCTGCTTTGCAGTGCCTAACCGTTGTGATCTTACTGAAATTGTATTTGCTTAATTCAGCTGGCATCAGTGGAAGGCTTTCAGCTGAGTTTGGATTGGACTAGGCTTTTGCTGTTAGCTAGATTCTAATGCCACAAATGCACGGAACAGAACCTTCCCATGAGAACCGCCTCCATCCTGGACATACTTTTAATATTAAGTTATTATTTAACGTCATAAGGTGTCAGAATCCAGACCTGGCATCAAGTGAACTAGTGGCCTAAGTGTCAGAATCGGAAAGGTGGAAAAGGTCAGTAAGACTGACCTCCCACTGAGGTCAGTAAGAGCAGCGCACTGGAGTATCTTTAAAAGTTTGTACCTAGGTTATTGTTTGCTATTGCTTTTTACCAGTTTGCTCTGCTTAATTTCTGTTAGCTGACTGCACACTCCCTTAGTACTGACTGGTTTACTTTTCCTCTGTGGCCCTTGAAAAATAATCTCGAAGTGTAGAGTGAGGTGGATTGCTTATGGGTGATTTTGATTATTTTTATTTCTTTCTATATCTGTATACAGTTTTCCACATGTAAATATCAGTAAAACCTGATTCTGAAAGGCAAATAACTCATCTTCATCTGGAAGAGTGGTGAAAGAAAAATAAACATGCATAGGTAAACACTGGCTCTCTTAGCATTGCAAGCACTGCTTCTATCCTAGTTAATTACCTATCAAGCTTTTAAGCTGAATGTTTTGAGTAAATGGAACTGAAATTCCAGAATCTGTGTTGTGCACATCGATCAGATAGGTAGTTTTTCAAAATTTATCTGCTGCCTTACAGTTTGACATGTAACCTCACTGTAAGAGATGTAATTATAATTTCCATGCAGGTATTACACAGGAATCTTATTATATCGTCCATACATAATTTGTGAAATTTATTTATGTCTCTTCTTGTAACCTCTCCTGAAAAAAAGAAAATGTAGCTTATCTATAATGACATTTATTCCTTCCTTATAGCTTCTCCACTTGACAGGGTTATTGAAAGTTGTTTTATTCCATAAATCAGCTTCTCACAATCAGGCTTCTGCAAATAAATAAAATCTCTAACATAAGTCATAACTCAGCAGCACAGGACCACCTTGTGCTTTTCAGTACCAGCTGACCTTTGATGTACTGGAGGCTCAGCGTGTGACAGACCCAGGACTAACAGGTGAGAGACAGCATTTCTCTTCAGACTGTGATGCAAACACATTTTCTTTGATGAGAGATGCAAGCGTGGATTTGGTTGGGCTAGGAGTGGGCTGCTTCTGGGAACACTGCAGTCTTAGTACACCAAGTGTGGTTTAGTATTTCAATACACATTTTAACTACATTACGTGGCTCTGCTCTGAAGTGTAGCTGTGTCAGGCGGTGTCTCTTTGTGTTTCATTTCTTGTGCCTCTGTATGCTTGGAATTATATCTGCCAATTTCTAGGCATTTTACTGTTCACAATACTTGTAAGTAATCAGATGCTCTTGGTCCCGTCTTCAACAGAACTCTTTTTTTCTCTTCTAATTACAGAGCTAGGTAGGTGTGATACTCCTTTCAATGTCAGGGATTTGTACAGGGGTCAGTGAGGGAATTAAGGGCAGGACGAGGCTTGACTTTCAGGCCAGCCATCTTTTTTTAAAAAGCACCCTCAATTTGCAAAGCAAATACAGCTGCTTGGCATCACTCAAAGACAAACATGGCATTCCCACTGCACTTTGTATACTCTTTCAAAAGTGGAAACACACCTTGAAGAGCAGTATTTTAAAGCAGGATGGATCTGTTTATCTTCTGTGTAAGATTAAACTCAGAGTAAGGGCAGAACTCAGCAAAATAAAGGACCAAATACACAGTTGAGAAACTAAAAAGAGAAGGTAACTTAACACAGCCAAGCTATTTGGAAAACTTAAATTATTTAGGCATGTTTAGAAAAAAAGGTTAAAAAAAAAAAAATTACTTAATATGTTTGAAAATGTCGCCCTGAAAGAGAAACTGATAATTCTGGAAGGGAAGCATTGATCTCGCAGCGCTTTCCTGGGCTCTGCTGTTGTAGGGGAACACCTGGTCTGAGCCTGTATGAATGGCAGTTGTTACTGGAGTCTGTTTCCCCATGTAGTGACTGGGCTGCATCAAGATTTTATAAATCAGCTATATCCTTCCTGCTCATATACTTGTGACTACAGCAGCAGCACCACAGGATCCAGAGGTCTCAAGTTCCAGTACCGCTGCCAATTACCCACATGAGGATATAATAGAAATTTGCCAGGAATTTGAGACAATACAGCCATTTTATTGTGGGAAACTACTAAAACAAACTGTTGTAAAATGTTCATGTATGTTGTACCAGAGACTAGAATGAGTGAAAAGATACATATAGGAAAAGGGCAGCTTTGAAAAGGGCCAAATCCTTGATGCAAACTCGACACACTACACAGCTGACCACATGACCCCATGAATTTGCAAACTAATTTTCAGCCAAAAGTGATCGATTCTGGTATAAGCAGCCAGAATTTTTTGGCAACAATAAAATTTAAAAAGCTCCAAAAGTAGGAAAGGTCTGTAACATCAGCCTTTGCCTGTTTATACTGCTTAACATCTTTTATAAAAGCTGTTGCCCAAAATGAATCAAGATTTCTGTGGGGCTTTGTTACCACAGAGTGTTTACAGACTTTTACTTCTAACCACACTTTGACTCTGTAACTACAACTGAGGGACAGATGGCTTCACTCCCAAGCTTTTGATGGCACAACTGGCCTCCTGATTTTATCATGTGAGAATTTGTCCTTCATGGATTGGGAAGAACTAAGTAGATGAAATCTGCTTACTCCTGGGTAATGTTAGTATTTCTTTTTAGCCATAGTAAGATTTGAACTACATGATGTTTATCATCCAAGCAATTAAATGTAAGCAAGCCAGTTTAAAAGTACTTTTCTGCTCTGGAAGAGCTGGTAGGGAAATAACTGGAACAGTTTGAAAGAAAAAAAGAGGTAGCTTTGGTATTTCCATGGCTCTTCAGCTTAAAACAAGCCTGATGAAAACTCTCCCTGAGGATCAGTGGTAACTTGTGCCTATCACATGAAATAATGTCTGCTTGCTTACATCAAGTACAAATGAGTTCTCCATACACTAGAGCACACAGATAGAATTACATCTATTTGAATCACATGTTGGTGATAATAGGCCCTCTGTATCACAAGCCCCTGTGTAATCACAGAGGGGTAATTTTCTAGAAATTTAACTCAGAATTGTATTTTTCTTGTCTCCTTAACCCATATGATGCCATATCATTGATGGTTTGGAAAGGCAGTAGTGTGAAAGTGAGAACTAAACAACAAGAAAATTGACAGCATTTGTGAGAAAAAATTTAATGCTTCAAACGACTCAGTCCTGTAGGATTATTCTCAGAGCTTTTTTCTGGTAGACATGCAAAATTCCGTACTGTTTGTGAGCTTTAGTGTGATGTTGGACTCGATGATCTTTGTGAGCTTTAGTGCTGCGTGGACTGAATGATCTTAAGGGTCTTTTCCAACCTAAATGATTCTATGATTCTATGTTTATAGAAGCCTTATAAATTCATCAAAAGTTGAAGAGGAAGGAAAGGTGCTTTAGGAAGCATTGTAAAAAGATTTAAAGGTGCATGGTAAAGTGCTCAGCTATTCAATAAATAGTGAAGCAGAAGTCACACAGAAGAGAAGTATTAAAAACTGCTTTTCAATCTGATTATTATGAAAAACAAATTTCACAAACTTAGTGTCAATGATGAATTGCATCTTCAAAGGACGGGAGATTACATTATGTTAGTATCTTTCCATAATTTTTGCCTTGTCCTTTCTTCAGTGGAACTTTTTTTGTTGGGATTGGAAGAGCCTTGGGATTGTTTCTCTTTACATTTATTTTTCAAGAAAAACCACTAGCTAGTCTTCAATATACACACCAATAGCAGAAAATTACAGTACTTGCACACCTTTACAGCGACTAGTGTTCATGGCAAAGTGTCCCTTTAAAAATATATTAGTACATGAAAATTTGGGTTTTTTACTTGTGCAAATGATGTTTCAACTCCTTGTGGTTAGGAGAAAGGCCTGAAAATGCGATCACTTCTAAATGATCTAGAAAATATTTAAAGAACACTTCTGTAATTCTAATAGTCTCAGGAATTTTAAGAACATTTCATTTTGGCAATGCAATAGGACTTCTCAGCGTTTAAGGACAGCTGTATTTACTGTGCTGGAAAAGCAAAAGCAGTAGCAAAACCAACAAAAAAAACCAGCACCCAACTGTAGCAAGCAAGGGCACAAAACAAAGCCAGGTTTCGTTCACCCATTTAAACAACTACAAGGGCTTTTTAAAATCAGTGAGCCAAATTCAGCTTTCCTCTGCTCATAGAAACAAACAGCAGCTCTTCACTTCAGTATTGTCACTCAAAATTTACCCTGGTACAAGAAGGTTCCCTCTATCCTGCTCTGGGGGAAGGAGGGGTTCTTTTATCTTTGAAGCAAGCAGCGCACCTCTGTTAACACTGCTTTGCTGCATAGAAGTTGAGGTTGTCCCCTCCTCATTTGCAAGGACCCGCAGAAGGAGAGGGGAAGGCCAGCTGTAACTCAGACCCGTGAGGTTCCCTGCAGCTGCAGAAAACACCGCCCGCAGTGGTGCAATACAAATGCCAAGGCCTTGCTGGCTGCCTGCAGCAGCCTCACCCCAGTGGCAGATCACACCACGTTAGGAAAGCAGGACCCGCATGTCTCAGGTCTATGGAAAAAACTGCCTCGGTACTCCCTAGGCATACTTCTCCCTTTCCTGGGTTTCTGACTTTTCTCCCTGTGTACAAGCAAAGGTGATCCCTTTCATTGCCGTCAATAACAAAATGGTGACTTAATCCTCACCAGAAGTACCAGGAGGTGCATTCGACTTCTCGAATCTTCACAGTACTGAGTATGTTTCACACTTTGTGACAAACTTGTATCTAATAAAAGCTACTTACTGTTCTCTATTTTTCTCCACTTTAAAGATACAAATTAAGGAAATTAGTTAATGTTAACTGTAGTTAGAGTTGATAGAGGTCATCTTTTATGCTGTACAAGTACTCCCTTTGAAAAGGTCCGTTGTACAGCCGGACAGAAATACAAATGTGAGATACTGGAACATGAGACTGCACGTGCTCTGTGTTTGAGGGGTTCTTTTAATCCATTTTTCTTCCTCCCTTCCCAACATCTAAAAAATATTTAGAAATAAAGCAGGAAGCACACTTCAGTGCTCACTTAAAACAATTTCTCCCTATGCCTTTCCCAAACTTTTTCATCATAGTTTTCTACCAAATCTTTGAATAAATAACCACATGAGACGATGATCTCTTCTTTGACCAGATGATGCAAAGCTATCCAGTCTATCAGGCGGAGTCAAACATTATCCGTCCACTTTATCATTCTTAAGCTTAATACTCCCTGCTAATATGGCTGGTTCTTTCTTGTTCAGTGCCTTGGAAGCAGTAGGAACTTCAACAGCAGCACTGTCCTGTTCACCTGTTTTACTGGATCCAGAAGAAGATGGCTGAGATGGTGTCACAAGAAAAAGTGGAGTTCGCTTCAGCTTTACCACACGGTTGCTTTCGGGCTTCCTAGACACTGCAATCCCGAACATCATTTGACATGGTGTCCCGCTGTCAGCACTCTGCCTTCCACAGGGTGCTGGGGAATTGCTGGTCACCGATGTGCATTTTGTGGGTACAGTTTCAGAAGCTACTTTGTGCAGCGTCAAACTTTCACTATTGGGTCGTTTAAGAGTCACTGCAGAACGTGAAGCATTGCAAGCAGCTACCTTTAATGAAGCTGAATTCTTGACTTTGATACGGGTACTTGTTGAGGGACCTGAGAATCTAATTGGCTTGGGACCCGCTTTACACGGTAAATAGTCTTCCTCTTCAGTAAAGTCAACTAATCGTCTGTAAAACAAAGAATTTCAGTTAAAGAAACAAACTACGTACATCAATTATTCCTTTTGTAACGTTAGTACAAAACAGACAATCTGTACCAGCCATCCACAAATCTGAAGTTATTCTAATTTTTGCTTGTTACAATATCATTTATGGTTCTCAACTGTTCATCACTGCAATCAGACTTGCCTTTATATGAATAGTAGTATCAACCTCTTCTACCTGTGTAAGTAATATTACACATTAAAAATTGTAGAGATATGATGCACAAACTGCTAAGTGAAAACCAATGATAAAGAAGGCTAGAGGATTTGTAGAAAGAAAATACTAAAATGCTACAGATTCCATCAGATACAAACTCCAATAAATACTAGTCTGATGTGTTTTAAGTTATCTACAAAAATGTAAGACCCAACTGCACATAAAGACAAAATGTAGAGTTCCACACCATATAAATTGAGAAAAGAAGCAGACAGATACTACGTCTTTCTCCCTGCCCCATTTCTTTTCAATATAAATGATTATGGATAATCTTTCAAGAGAAAATGTTCAAAAAAAAAAAAAAAAAAAAACCCCCGAAAAAAACCC
>NW_009594652.1:23258-30267 GCF_000690535.1 Cariama cristata
AAAGAACCCACGTAAGAAAGCCTGTGGAGTCTCATGGCAACTCTAATCTCTAATTGGTACAAGTAGACAACATTTTCAAAGTATTACACAAATGCTGTTTCTCAGTGTTGGCAAAGAGAAATGGACAGACACCTAGAAGATTTTAATTGCTCAAAGAAATATTAAATTCTGCCATAGAAATCCAGGTCACACTAAAACAGACGAACAGCACGTTAGAAAACCAAAAGCCAACAAAATAGAAGCTAGACCAGGCCAGGTCAGAGGGATGATCAGTAAATATAAATCAAAATCATTTTTGGAGAGATGAGGAAGGGAGGAAAAGAACACAGAGACCAGTCTAAACTCAGACAGTATTAACAGTGCATTTAAAAATTTATCAAAACAAAAGCTGTCAAACTGTGGCTCTATTGCTGGCTCCTACCTGGGGTAAAGCTGCTAAAACCTGGTAGTAGGAGAAGGAACACATATGAATCCAATTATATCTAGATTTTGAGCTGACAAAGAAAAGCTGTAGCTTTAACTGACCTGATTGTCAGGAATGAAGAAACACTTAGCTGGCAGGTCAGTACTGTAAACGGGCTATGAACTGTGAGATCCACTAAAGAACAGCTTAAAAGGTACGCTAGAAAAGCACTGATGTTCTTCAGGGTACTTGCATTTTGGATTTTAAAAGATCTGTGAAATGCCACAGGGATTCATACCAAAAGAATAAACAATATCTGAGAGTAATATTGATTATTATTGCTCTTCTACAATTGGTTTATGGTGACACCGTTCAAACAGAAAGCCTGCAAATAACCTGGTGCTTATAATGAGTCCAGGGTGGTTTTCCTCAGAGCCATACGGTAAGAACATATTCTCAACGTCTGCGCATCCTAGATCAAAAGAACTACCAAAACAAAAAGGAAAGCTTAAACATGCAAAGATTTGGTGTTTTAATAATAGCAATGAAGTATAGCTAAAATATAATCAGGAACTAGGTTCATTTACAGTATTTCAAGACAGTATATGGTCTCACCAGGATCACTGTGGTACATCAGGAGTTGTAGCTGAAAGATGAACGTTTTTGAGGGTGCAGAAGAATAGAGAAAACAAATCAAAGCAGAAAGATGGGAGATAAAAAAGGCAATGGTAGTAGAGGAGCGCACAGGAACATACGTAGGCTGTTTGGCAATCCAGGGATCAAATTATCACAGTCTTTCCTATTTGAGCTATGAAAAGCAAAGAATGCAGTATCCAAAAAAAAAGTGGGGAGGATGGGGAGATAGGAGTTTTCAGATGGATCATTGCGCTGAAGTGTCTCTCTGGCTGCTGCTGAAATGACAGTGTGGCCAGGGACAAGGAAGGTCAGCAGGATCCTCTTCTCCTGTCTAGCAAAGTGGCTAGTAGGGTGGCTCAGATCAACTGTGTAGCTGCGCCTGCAAAGGCTGCTTTTAGGTAATGTATTAAGAATGGAGGTGTAGTCAAAAGTATCACCAAAAAACTGCAAAGAAATTACAGAAATTCCTTCTAAAAAGAAGGCCTCTCACATATGTGAAAAACAGTTAACCTTTTAAAGTTTTCAGTTCAATTTATTTTTAGCAGTCCATTTAACTAATACTGCTCTCTACTTTTTGAAATTACTCCTTCCAGCTCTAAAGGCTGAAGAAGTAAAATAGAGTTTCAGTGGCCTAGAAAACGTAATTTGTTTCTAGCAAGTTCAGTTCTGCAATTAAGCTCTCCGATTGTATTTTACAAAAATGTAAACAGAAAAAAACAGAGAGAACTCAACATTCATAGCTATTCAAAGAACCTGAAATTATAAAAAGAAAAGATTGTGCTGTATGTCTGCTTTATTTTAAGCCACCTATGCAAATCAGTATACCTTTTACAAACTGGAGGCATGTGATGCAAACTGCCTTTCAAAGGGCGTTCTTCAAGCGTCCAGCATTCAATCAGCTCCTGAGGCACTCTCCAGTAGCTGACACCTGCATTTCAAAGGAACATTGCATTGATGAGCTGAGAGAACATAGTCAGTATTATGTGTATATACACCTGACCAAATGAACGCATGTATTTTATTATGTAGAATTTCAGCTTTGCAACTATGCTGACATGAACATTGCTTACAGTCAGCGTGCTTCCAGGGCTTCCACCAGAGCGCCCAATGCTAGCAGGCTATCACCTCTTGCATGTGGTGGCTCTCACTACATCTGTTCATTCATGTCAACTCACATCACCTTGCTGGAACATCCCTTAAGACTCTTTTTTTTCCTTCTCCCCAAATAGCCACTGCTATGGGATATTTTACAACTGTTACTTACTGAATGAGTGAAAGTGTATGCAGAGTTTTATTATAGTTGATTGGCAAATATTATTGTTCTGTAAAAAAGTAATAGTACTGAAATAAAAGAAAAAAAATACTCTACCTCTCCCTTCCCAGGCATCGAAAGCATCCATCATCTTTTTCAACTCAGCTACTGAGTAATAGCTCCAGATGTATTGGACGTTATTTCCAGCTTCTCTAGAAATATTGTTTTAAAGGTAACAGTTATGTAGTAAATCTAGCTAAGTCCTTAAAAATGTAACACAGGTGAAATGTATCATGCTTTTTACCAAATCCTAACTCTAAGGACTTAATAGTAAATGTTTTATAAAGTAGAAAGGAAAATGCTACTTCAATTTCATTTTCATTTGTATAAGAGGTTCTAAATAGCCATCCTCCTATGATCTGCATGCCTGTGAACACCTATTGCTAAAAATAGGTAATCATGAAAGAACAGATGTTCATAAAAAAATAATTACAGAATTAATGGTGTAAAATCTATTCTTCTAAATCTCAATCACTTATTGAAAGGGAAAACACAGTAGGAGGACAGATACCTGATACTATGTGTCCAAATACTCTTGGACTGAATATTCATGTTTCCAGCCTAAATTTAAGAAAATTTGCATCTTAATTATAAAGGTGATCAAACATCAAAAGTTCTATCTTAGTCACGTTTCAAAAGGTACACAGTGAAGTACACTTCTGACGTTGTACTCTGGGAGCAAGAGAAAGACAAATTGCTTCCAGACACTCAGATGTACAGGTCTACCAATAACTTATAATTACTGTCATAAAAATAATTAATAGTGTAGTAGAGATGTGCATGTTCTTTAAAGAATTCAAACTATTTCCTTTCATCTTCAGTTCTTTTCGGTGTTAAATATATCCTTCAGCTGTCTTAGAAGACTGCAAAATACAATTGCACGAATCACAACCAACTTTGTGAGTATTTCTGGAACTTTTTCTGGATGGGGATTCATTCATTTTATTTAGTGTAAATATCCTCCTAAATTAGAAAGTAATTTTAAATAGTTGAGACATTTTAAAAATAGCAAGTGAAACATAATGAGAACTTACAGCAACTGCATGCTAGCCACCTTTTGTGGACTGACTCTAATTCTTGTACTCCATGCTTAGTTTTTATCTTTTTTTGTTTGTTTGTTTAATGTGACCCTTGTATTAGCCAGCTGTTTTCGAAGCTGGAAAGAATCTGATTCCTTCCACAGATTTATAGTACAATAATGCTACATTATGCTACATATAGTAATATTTAGGTATTATAATATGTGAGTGTTTGTTCTCACTGCATAGTGCTTTCATGTGTTTGACAGTCATCTTACCTTTTGTAAATGCTTTTACTATGAATTTTTGTTCCTAGCTTCTTATTAATTGCATCAGTCCCATCAGCTCTTGTGGCGTACACACCAATAATTTTACTTTCACAGCTTGCTCCAGAAGTGTTGAGATAGTGCAGAACCCAGACTGTAGGCTTGGTACAAACTAAATCATAAGAATCGCAGAAATCTAATAAAGCCTGGAAAAAACACAAAAAATACAGAGTATTAATAAGAATCCAATATTTTTAGTTGAATAAGCTTTCATATTTAAGTTTTCTTAACTATACTGGCGAGCTCTTTTAAGTAAATCAGGGATGTAGTTTATCTAGAATAATGTGTGCAGTATTTCTTATCTGATGTTAACAGAGAATATTGTAAAACTAAGAGAAATTCACAGAAAGGTAACAGAAATACTTAAAGGCATGGCAAATCCATAATACGAAGAGAAACTGAAAGGCCTGGAAGTGTTTTATGCTTTTCAAAAGGAAATTAGTAAGGGAGAATGTGAAATATATGGAACAGTAGCTTTCTAAGAGAACATCGATGACTGTCATGACTAACACAGCCAGATCTGGTAATATGAGTTAATTTCCAATCAGCTAATTAGAATTAGCTTTTAAGTTGCAACACTCTAAAATCGACAAACTGTAGAATTTGAAATAATATATTAATTTTCTTTTCTCCTTTCTTGTTCTAAAAAAATGGCAAAGTACATTTTGTCTTTTGAGTTTAGGATGAATATGTAAAACTGAAAAAAGCACCCCAAACATCTTGCAGGCATCAAGTCTAATCTCAAGTAAAATTTGAAGCCAAATAGGGAACTAAACAATGTCATTCCTACTATGCAAGTTTTACAGCAGACTTGCATGTAAAACAGTCAAATTTAAACAGTTGCTGTATTGCAGTGATGGGAAAAGCTGATGTCCTTAGCTATGACTGCATTATCAACTCTAGGATTTCTTAACCTAAACCTCTGAATTTACTGGTGATGTAACATGGTGATTAAAAAGTGCTAACTTGCATATACCATAGTTTTAGTATCTGATGCTAATGAATGGTGTGGAGTAGAGTACATCTTTAAAAATGTAAGAAATGTCAAGACCTTTTTAAGCTCTGTATTCAACCTTGAAGAATACATCTCCACTTCATTGGCCAAATGGTCAGACAGATTGTATGGATAAGGGATGCCAAAATAATCTGCTTCCTCCTGCAGTGCAATTCGAATTTGTTCATCTCCAGGAATCCGAACTTCTCCATGAAGATAATCCAAGAGATATTTAAACAGGCTTCCGTCTCGATCAATTAGACATGCTCCTGAAAACATAAATAAAATTATTTAAAATACTGCTTCCAGTAAGTGAAGACTTGTCATGTTCTACCAAATCATCAAGTAAAGTCTTTATGTAAAATTTATGTACTAGTTTTACTTACATAGGAGGACTAAGTATACTGTCTCTATTCTTTTAAAAGTACTATTTGGTTTCCCTGGAATATTTGTTATTTGAAGATAAAATTCTCAGTGCAGTAAACATTTCTTTGGAATTTCAGTGAAATCACTAATCTGCATAGGACCATGCCGACATACAACCTCAGCTGTACTGCACTCCACTTAAAATGCTAAAATCTAATTCTAGATGCATTTCTAATTCTAACTGCAGATACATCTTTTCTCACTATTGCAGAGATTTTTTTCAATTTTGGATCTAGGCAATTTAAAAGAGTTAAAAGTAGCATCAGCTCCAGTAGACATCTAGTCTAACCTTCCCTGAATATTGCTCAAGTTTTACAGTATTTTTTTTGTTTCTTTTTCTCTCCTTTGCCTGCTGGGTTCAAGGACCACTACGGAAACTGACCAAACTATACACAGCTGTATACAATAAGCTGTTCACTGCAACTGAAAGATGGTGGCAAGGCCGAGCCCGTAACATTACATGTTAAACATTTCAGATATTTAAAACAGTCAAAAGTGTATAACAAGGAGTTACTATTCTCCATCCATCATATCTTTAAACTGGACATACTTTGGCAGGATTTCCAAGTCACAAACAAGTGTGAAATCTGACCCATGAATAGTTTTATTCAAGCTTCCATATCAAGCCATGGTGGTGAAAAATGCACTCTTTACTGGGTAATGAAGTATTCTGAAACAAAGATTAGACCCAAATCTCCTTATGTAATGAACAGAGTGAGTCAAATTCCTCTGGAGAATACAGGAGTTCATAAACAGGATCCAAGTTAAATGCCAAATATTCTGCCGACTTCAGTTTTATTTATTTTCATATTCATACTGAAGAAGTACATTCCAAAGCCACACTGTGGACTGGGACAAGGGAGGGGTAAACACTGTACAAATATGTATGTTTGCAAACACGAGTAGTCTTGTGGAATTCAGATTAATTACTCATAAGTATAAAATCATGCATGTGTAATTGTTTTATGTCCTGGAATTAAAGCAGCCAACTGATGCTCAGCAGATTGGGAAAAGAGGTATACTATAAAATGCATAAATATGTATAAAAGCAGGTATTTGCCACAGAGGTCCCTGATCAGAATGTCATGTTTACAGCTTGAACATATTTACCTGATTCATCCACTTTTAGAGGAAAGCGTCCACTAAACATAGAGGCTAGCATTGAATCCTTAAAGCGGCATAAAGATTCACGCCTGGCTGTGTATAAATATCCTCGCACATTAAGTCGTAGAATTCCCTGGACATCTTCAATCTTGCCCTCTTCCATTGCTTTTGCAAATGATGATGTCAATTATGAGCTATTCAAACCTGAAACAGACACAAACAACAATAAATCTAACACCAGTTAAGACTGAACATATTGTATACAAGATTTAAGTGTTAGCTCAGATCTTACGTATTTGTTGCACGGTGCTGCAAATCAGCTTTGAAAACAGCTCTGGAGATGTATTAGTGTAAAATAACCGAATATTCTACACCTTCACTATAAAAAACTATGGCATTTTACTTTGCTAGGAAACACAAAGGTTAGTCTCTTGAGACAAATAGGTAAGCAGAATTATGTGGTCAGTATGTGTCAGCAGAGAATTAGAAGGACATTCTGGGAAATCTCGCTTTGAGTATAGTTCACAGTATTAAAAATGCAGTAATTTTGTACTAATAACAACTCAGCTTCTTCAAAATCCGACCTTTAATTAGGGCTGCTTTAACTAGTTGCTGAAGCTGTCATATCATTAATGCCACATTGCCAATAAATACTCTTACTTGTGCCTGCCTCGAGCTCCCTGTGAGAGGGGGCGGGGGGCATCTGAGTACAAAAAATTGGCACAAGAAGCAAAAAAAAAATATTCGAAACTTTTTCTTTAAGTTGGGTTTTTTTTTAGTTGCCTTTTT
>NW_009594653.1:0-287 GCF_000690535.1 Cariama cristata
CTAGTTACCCACCCACCGGAGGCAAGAGCATCCTTCGCAGCCAGCCGCTGTGTGAAAAAAAAGCAGCCCAAACGTTAGTGCCTGAGCATTACATAAACCCTCACGAGTAGCCGGCGTCGGGGAGAGCGATGGGGAGAGCCGCAGAGGCACGGCCAGGGTGCAGATGCCGAACGGCTGGCTGCTCTGTCCCCGCTCTGGGTCTGCGCGGATGTGCTGGAGGGGAATCAAACAGGGCTGCTGCTGAGGGCACCGGGACCACTGCCCACCGTGGCGGGGCTGCGGGGGGA
>NW_009594653.1:371-3021 GCF_000690535.1 Cariama cristata
CCCACCGTGGCGGGGCTGCGGGGGTACACCGTGGGCTCCGGCCGGCTGCGGCCCCGCAGAGCCCCTCTGCTCACCCAGGGGAGGTTTCAAACACAGGGAGCAGAGAAACCCAGGTATGTTGGGCGGAGAGGAGGAAACCCGGGCAAAGAAAGCAAAGAAATGTTATCCCGAACGGTCCCCAGCGTGCAGGTTATTCAGCTGGCAGAGGGCTGGCACGTGCTGACCCTCTGCCCAGCCGCCCCGGGGCAGGAGGGCATGAGCACGTGAAGGGACTGCAATAAGAAATGGTAGCTAAACAGGGCTCCATCCACCCCAAGTCCATCCGCCCAGGGCAGAGCAGGCAGGACAGCATCTCCCCATCACACCACAGAGCACGATTTCCTGCAGAAGCAGAGCTCGTGCCCTGTTTCCAGGCTCCCGGCCAGTCTGTGCTCCTTTGCCTGGGACCCACCGGCACCCAAGAGCCAGATGGGGGGGCAAGGAAGGCCTGGGAGCAGGGAGCTGCCAGGCTGTGAGGGGCAGCGGGGCAGAGCCAGAGAAGCAAGCCGGTTCCTGGCTCAGCGTGCAGACTTGCCGCGCCTGGTGTTCAGGGCTTGTGTAAACGCATTGCTATTTCTCAGGCCCACCAACATTTCTTCCATCCCTCCTCAAGGCAAAGCACGCTGCAGATGAATTAAATGAGATGAGGAGCCTGTGCCGTTCACTGCCCCGCGGCGATACACCCTCCGCCCGCCCCAGCGAGGGGCACCGGCACCAAACCTGCCAAAAAGCTGCAGAACCCGCGTGCGGAAAGCGCAGTCACACGTTGGGTACTTGCATGGTTCAGCACATCGCAAACATGGTTAGGCTATTTAAATATTTCATATTCCTGTCTGCTGGCTTTCAGGGAGAACAAATTAATTCTGTTTCATGTATCCAGAAATGGCCCACATCAAACCGCCTTCCTGCACAGTTGGTTAAACAAAGTTAGTGGTAAAATCCTTGGGGTTTTACTGCTTCTTTCCAAAACCATTTGATCGGTAAGTGGCTTTCATGTCCTACGACTCTAAGATAGGAAGCGGTCATTACTTCTTGCTACCGGTCCCAACCGGTGGGGATTTCCCGCTGCCTTCCAGGGTGGGTCAGTGCCCAGGTGGCCGGAGCCGGAGGGCACTGCCGCCTCCGCCTGCCTCGCCGGGGTGCGAAGGGGAGCTCCGGGCTCAGGACAGCCAGGCAGCAGCATTCAGAGTTAAGGACGGCATTAAATTGTTCTGCTGGATTATCAAAGCAGGACCCAAACTGGACGGCAACAAGACCGAGCTGTAAGCGATGGGCTTGAGCTGCGACTTTCCCATCCAGCTGCGCTAATGCAGCCCCTGCACCCACGCGTGCACCCCTGGGTGCCTGGCACACTCCAGGCCAGGCAGCTGATCGCCCTCTCCCTTTCTTAGGACCAGTCTTGTCCGGGGCCTAAGCCCAGCTCTGGAGGCAGAGCAGAGGCGAAGCAGAAATGCCGCACACCCACCAGCGCCAGTGGTGCCGGGGCAGCAGCACCTGCCTCTGCTGGGATGCAAAATAATTCTGCTTGTGCCACGGCAAACTCCAGCTGCTGTCCCCCCGGAGCGGGATTTCTCTGCAGCACTCCTTCTCATAAGGCGAGGCATGGTTCATCATGCCGCTCAGAAAAATCATCTGATCATGAAGCTATTCACTCAGCCCTGCAAGGAGCTCCGTTTCAATAACAATGAGGCTCAGTTACAGGCGGCAGGGCTGATCCCGGTGCACAACGACTTCTTCATTAAGCTTTGCTTGGCAGCGGAGCCATTGACCTCTTCCCTCACGGCCACTTTCTGCTGCTCCACACCCAGCCGGTCCTGCCCTCAGCCAGCAAACCCTCAGCCCACGGAGCCCAAACAGGCCCAGCTGCGGGTCAGGGCTGCGCTGGGGGATGCTCCGGACTCTATTTCTTCAAGAATGCCATCACCTGGGTGCCTGAAATCCTGGGAGATGGAAGGTCTCAGATAGGTGTTCCCACAACGGCTTTGGCCTTTGCCCACCCCCAGTTCACCCCAGCATCACTGCCGGCATGCCCTGAGCACGTAAATCCCTTCACACAGATGCTTCACGGAAACTCGGGTGGCTCTTCCCTGCTTGTTCGCTCCAAGTGAGCACGGGTCTCGTTTGGCTTGTACCTCTGAAGCATCGGGCTCATACTCTGCTCCCTTTCCCCCAGCAGCTCTGCGCCTCAGCCTCCATCTCTCCTGCTCTCTTTCCCAGCAAAATGAAGCCTGGGACAAAGCACAGGTCTCCCATTAGCACAGGGTCGGGTTTGCCTTTTCTCACCGCTTTTAGCTTGTGTTCGTTTCCACTGGAGATCATTCCAGCTTGACGGCGAGCACGCAGGCGAGAGCTGCGGGCCAGGTGTGCCGGGGTCCTCCCTCGCTGTCCCCCAACATCCCACTGGCCGCCCTCGGCTACCCCACACCTGGGGTGAGCATGCCCGGGGCCGCAGCAGAGGATGAGGAGGAGAGAGGTGCAGGGGAGGCTTGCGGAGGCTTTGCAGCCGGAGATGTGCGTTTCCTCCTCCTTCTCCCATCCGCGGCACTCTCCTTTCCAGTGTCTCTGCCCCTCAGCAGCCTCACCCTCGAAAGCCCATGCACACACCCGCACA
>NW_009594654.1:0-254 GCF_000690535.1 Cariama cristata
GAAGCCACTAGAGGGGGATAACAGACAGCACAGACACAGACACCGTCACAGACACAGACTGTGCGGCACCGCACGCACCCTCCGGCTGCCTGCACCCTGCCTGCCGCCCTGCAGCCCCCCAGGCATGTGCATCCCCCTAGGACATGTGTATCCCCTTCCTGGAGCATGGGCATCCCCCCTGGGACACGAGCATCCCCTTCCTGGGACACCTGCATCCCTCCGGGACATGAGCATCCCCTCCCTCGGACATCTGC
>NW_009594654.1:524-910 GCF_000690535.1 Cariama cristata
CGCCAGCACCACTTCCCCCCCCAGCTGGTGGAAAACAACGTGCTGGTCCAGCGGCAAAACCTCGGCAATGGGGGTAGTTCGCAGCCAAGTCAGGCACCTCCGCAGCATCAGCACCTCCGGGAGAGGGAGAGGGGCAATTGGAGATGCTGGGGGGCAATTGGAGATGTTGGGGGGCTCAGCCAGGGGCTGATGCCCTGGGGCTCCAGCACCAGCTCCCCACTTATAGAGGGTGTCAGCCTGGAGAGCACCCAGAGGCAGAAATCAAGGACCCACCTGCAGGGTGCTGCGAGCGCCCTTGTCCCAAAGAGCTCCCAGCCTCCCTAACCCATGATTTATATAGAATTATTTAGCGGAGACAGCCCGATCCCACAACTGCAAAAGTGCCC
>NW_009594655.1:0-3564 GCF_000690535.1 Cariama cristata
GGGTGGGCGCATCCTGGGGGAAAACTGTGAAGAAAAGGCTCATAACAATACAGGGGGCCAGCCACCCGCTTTCTGCTTTTTCCAAGCCCGTGTTGTTCGGGGTCTGGTTAAAATTAGCAGAAAACAGGCATTTTCCAGGTTTGCCGAGCCAAAGGGCATCAAGCGCCATTCCCTTTACGTCCTTGTGCCGATACAGCCCGGATTCCACCTTTCTCGTAATAAAACGAGTTAACGCCTGAAACAGAGACATCCCAAGCAAGGGATGGGGGACTTTGCATGATCCGGGCGAGTCCGCACAGATCCGATGCCGTCAGCAGCTCATCAGCGTGGCCGTCAGAGACTGCGGGTGCGGGGACACCGCGGATGAGGCTCACGCACCTGGGTGATCTGGCTCAGCCCAAGGAGCCGGTGGGGCCAAGCTCCCCAGGGGCCGGCAAGCAAAACATCCTTCTACATCATTAGAAACGTGTCGCTTACAATTGCCGATCCACGTTTCTCCCTGGCCGCGCACTGAGGTGTTTTGGAAGAGGTGTGGGAATTTCAGCGTGGCCCTTTCCAGGATCGTCTCGGCTCCCATGTTCTCACAGGTGCTCCAGCACCGGAATTTGGGAGGCGAGAGGGCAAGGAGGAGGCGTTAGCAGGGTAGATAAAGTAAAACTGAGCAAGCCGGTGGCGTTATCCGATTTCCCCGATACGCAAAGAAAAAACAAGACACCCGGTAAAGTTTAAATGCAACGTAAGAAATTCTGCCCATTTCGGGAGCCTGTGAGGCTATTAATAGTGAGAGGTAGGGAGGCGATGTTGGTCACTGCAATTTTTTCTGTGGGATCCCTGCGTGCTGCTGCCGGCACGTGGCTTCGCCCGAGCCGCTCCCAGCCCCAGCTTCATCACCACCTCCATCCTCTGCCTCCTGCTTGGCATCCATACAGGACTAGTCCCGCCTGGGAACGTCCCGCTATTAGGGGGACCTGGGGGAATCCCGAGCAGGGAGATGATCTCGATGAGGCATAAGACTGCCATTGTGCTTATATCGAGGTTGCCCAGCTGCGAGACACAGATACGGTTGTGCCTGGGCTGGAGTGTCCCCGGCAGTCGCGTCAGCATCTTCCTGCCGAGATGGGGGAGAGGAATAGGAGTGCCTGCTCCCTAACCACCCGTTTTGCTCTAAGCGGGCTCCTTCTGTTAGGAAGAGTAACGAACCCCGCTTCTGCAAAGCACCCTTTGCTTTTAACAAGCAAGATGGAAGGTAGGTGGGAAAGGCAGAGGGAACAGCCGGGAGTAACGCCGGCGGCGAGGCAATTCCAGCAGCCAGCTGGCGCTGCGAGGCTCCTTGTCTCGGTCGAGGAGGAAGAGCTGGTCGTTCGCTGCGGCTCGTGCTGTGAGCTGCCGGGATGGCCGTGCTCCGATGAGGATGCTCCGGGCCGGCACAGCCCGCGGCCGGAGCTCCCTGCCCCAGGGAAGGGTCCCCAGGGATCCCCCTACCTTAGAAAAAGCATTAACCGTAAAAATTCTGAACGTCCCGGTTACAAAGATAAACTGGATCTTGTATTTTTAGCTCCAGGTTTGCCGAGGGTGTGTATTATGTTTAGCAGCCTGATTAATGCCACAGTGACTAATTAGGGTGCAGGACAGATACTGGCATTTAATTTGCAGCGTCAAGCACAGTCAAAGCGCCGTTACATCAAAGATCACTTACTGCGGGGGGATCGTACACCCTCAGACGAAGAACGAGCTGAAGACTTGCCCTTACCCCGCTCCTTCTGCATCCAAGATCTTTCCGTGCAGCCTTGTCTTAGCAAAAGGAAGCAATTTGCACTGTAGGTGCTTTAAAAAATGGAAAAAACCCCCACCCAGAATGGTGTATTAGCACTAGGGGAACGTGAGTTGCAGGGAATTTCGACCGGAGCATCTCTGGCCTGAGAGCATCCCTGGCCCAGCCGTCTTGCCCCACCATCCCGCAGACCAGCTCCCCTGTCCACGCTGTCGTGGAAGAGGGATGGATTCGTTTGCGGGAGCTTCTTGACCAGGACTGGGACTTGTAGAGGTGACTCGGTAAGGCTGGGACCCCCGGCCCCGGGGCAGAGCCCGGCTGCCGGCCCCCGGCCGCTCTGGCTGCGGGTTGGAATTCCATCAGAAACAAGAGGGAGGAGGCTTTTCTGCAAGACTTTTTCAGTTGTTTTATAGCAAAAACTAACAGCCTTTTCAGCCCAAATTAACCTTTCCAATTTGCTTGAAATCTTTCTCATTTTCTGTGGAAAATGAAGGGAAAAATACCCAGCTGTAATGGCCACCGTGGTTTTATTAAAACCCAGGCTGGGAGTGCTATGGTTTCCGATTGGAAATACTTCTCAAAAACCAGAGCTGCAGCAGAAGAGCTGGGGTGAAAGGCGAGGAAGGCAGACACGAGATTTGTACATCGAGGCAGCTGGCATGTGCACAATCCCTGCTGCAAACCTACCTTTGGGATGGGGTCTCTGCCAAGAAGGCGGCACGCAGCCGGTGCAGCCGCAACAGCGCCGGAGCCCAGCTTCCCTCTCCTGCCCAGCGAGCCTCCGGCATGGGTCTCCTTTAAAAAAGCGTAAAAAGAAAAAGAAGGTCACACAGGACTAAACACCGGTCGGCTCTGCCCTCAGGAAGGCAACTCCTGCCTATCCTTGGGCGATATCGTGCCTGCGACGCACGGCTGCCGTCCCCGCTCGGGATGAGCTGGATCTCCTTCATTAACAGCAATGGGCTCCAGACACCTTCGCATACTTCTTATTACCTGGCTTTAACGGGTAATGAAACGGTGGCAGAATACTGCTAACGCCTGAAGGGTGTCTAATGGAGAAGAGGACTGAGGGGAAAGCGCTCCCCTCCCTTTGCTGGGGGATTTAAAGGCGTTGGGCTCCTTTGCTGCTGGGCTGAGGATGGGCTCGGTACCTGCCAAGGGCGATTTGTGGCCACGCCATGCTCCGTGGGCAACTTGTCCCCTCTGCTGCTGGCGGTCAGCTAGCAGCCCCCCCAGCACACACCCCCCCATCCTCCTTCTCCTCATCATCATCACCACAGACCTAGCCACTGAGCAGCGCTTGGCCCCCACATTCACGGTCCAGCACCGCAGACCCAAAATAAAGCAGCCGCTGCCTTGGAGAGCGGTGTGAGTCACCCCGCGGCTGTTGCAGCTGGAGTACATTAAGTAGATGAGTAAATGCAGCGCTGGGGCAGGAGGAGCCCTCTTTCCTGGGCTCCCAGACAGGCTGGGGCTGCTGCGCTCCCCAAAACCAGCAGCGGAGGGTGTAGCGAGGGAGCCCGTGGGGGCAGCCCCCCCAGACTGCCCGGCCACCCTCTACCCCTGAGCCTACCTCTATCCACATGGAGTTATCTACCTTACAGGTATATAATAAGCCAGACAGCAAGGCATTTACGACGGCCTGACTTGCGGCACGGGGCAAAGCTACCAGCACCCTCAGTCACCCATAACAGTGATTAAATTAGCCAAGGGCGCCACACCGAGCACCCGCTCCTGGCGCTTTGGTCTCTGCTTTGGTCTCGGATCTGCACAAGGCGGGTGCCAGAGGAGAG
>NW_009594656.1:0-32957 GCF_000690535.1 Cariama cristata
AACAACTCCATGCAACACTACAGGCTTGGTGAAAAGTGGCTGGAAAGCTGCCCGGCGGAAAAAGACCTGGGGGTGTTGGTGGACAGCCAGCTGAACATGAGCCGGCAGTGTGCGCAGGTGGCCAAGAAGGCCAACGGCATCCTGGCCTGTATCAAAAACAGTGCGGCCAGCAGGACTAGGGAAGTGATCATCCCTTTGTACTCTGCGCTGGTGAGGCCGCACCTTGAATACTGTGTTCAGTTTTGGGCCCCTTGGGCCCCTCACTACAAGAAGGACATTGAGGTTCTGGAGCGTGTTCAGAGAAGGGCAACAAAGCTGGTGAAGGGCCTGGAGAACAAGTCTTATGAGGAGCGACTGAGGGAGCTGGGGTTGTTTAGTCTGGAGAAGAGGAGGCTGAGGGGAGACCTTATTGTCCTCTACAACTACCTGAAAGGAGGTTGTAGCAAGGTGGGGGTCAGCCTCTTCTCCGAAGTAACCAGTGATGGGACAAGAGGAAATGGCCTCAAGTTGCACCAGGGGAGGTTTAGATTGGATATTAGGAAAAATTTCTTCACCAAAAGGGTTGTCAAGCATTGGGACAGGCTTCCCAGGGAAGTGGTGGTGTCACCATCCCTGGAGATATTTAAAAGACGTGTAGATGTGGAGCTTAGGGACATGGTTTAATGGTGGACTTGGCCGTGCCAGGTAACGATTGGACTTGATGATCTTAAGGGCCTTTCCAACCTAAATGTTTCTGTGATTCTATAATTCTATATCATAGTACCACTGAATAAATCGGTGTTTTCCTCACTCTTTGAATACTGTGTGTAATTCTGGTACTGTAATCCCAGAAAAGACATAATGGAGTTGGGGCAGGGTAAGTCAAGGATGTTCAAAGATAAGGAACAGTTTCTGTATAGGGAACTGCTGAGTAGGTAGGGACACCTCAACCTGCAAAACAGAGGAATTTAGGGGATATTGTAGACATCTATCTATAAAATTGTGAATACCAGAGGGGGGCTGATTGAGTTCACTGTTGTCCAGTTCTACAACAAAGGAGCAACAAATTCAGAGAGTGGGAAACAGCTTAAAAACAGACAGTGTGAGATGATTATTCAGGCAACAGATCTGTGAAACTCCTTGTCAAAGGATGCGGCCATAGTGCAGGTTTACATGGCCCAAGGACCACTAGGATTAACTAAATACACAGAAACACTTGCGAGTGCAGGAAATACCCTGAAATTGAAATACCTGGGGACTGACAGAGTGTTAAAGAGAAGTATCATATATACTTGGCCTGTGCATACTGTTTCCCAGGTACGGACTTAAAGTGACTGCTGGAAGCAGGCTATGGAAGAAGCTAGACCTTTGGCATGGCACAGTGTGTATGGCCTAAAGTATGTCACTCTCCAAATAAGCTCCTGACTCTCATAGGAGCTCCTGCAATCCTCGCAGTGCAGGCTGTGGCAGAGAGCAAGGGGTTACCTTTCTGTGTGCTTGAGGCTTCAGAAATAGTGCTGAAGAATGGAGAGGAGCGTCTCACCTGATGTAGGTACTTGTATTCCTCTTGGTGATGTAAACCCAAGATTTTTCTTTTTATTGTGGGTTTTTTTTTTTTTAAGTTCTTTTTATGTGCTGTAATTTCCCTCGCTACTTCTTGTAAAGACTTCCTCGCCCAAGAGCTTTCTGAAACAATTCAGCACAAAGTAGAAAATACACTGAAAATTCGCATGGTGTGCATTACCTCTAACTTAACCACATCAGCATCTAAGCTATTAATTCATATGTTTATACTGTATAACTGAACTCCACCTCCTGCAAGGAATATTTGTCTTCGTGTTCGGGAAAAAAAAAAAATTACATGGGAAAAAACTTGCTACAAAGGGTTGTGGTTAAAGTCTTGTGAAAAACGTCTTAAGCAGTGTCTCCTGCTCTGGCAAATTGAAAGCTTTGGAAAACTCTAGAAGGCTGGAACGTTGAGGAATATTGAAAGCAAACTTTCCTTTCTGTAACAGTGCCATTCTGTAGGTATGCCCATACATACCTAGGGGTTGCTTTCACAGTTAAGTTTGAAATCAGTCTATACCATGGCTGCTGCTGCCACATGCTGCCCTGTCTTTCCACCTACGGTAAAGTTTTCCCTCCCAGTTTCCTTCATCGGTCTGTATAAGTGGGCAGTAAGCCAGTTCAAGGAGTTGATCCATCAGATCAGATCAGAAAAATGACTATTTTTCAGTTGTATCAGTTCCAGCATGGGCAATGGACAAGGATAATGCCAGGGAGATGGTCTGCCTGGTCAGTCACCGGTTTGTGCCTTACTCACCTCAATGAACTCTGACTGAGGTGAACAGACTGTTGCCTGTACAGACAATATTATTTTTCAGTGGTTTGTAAAGGTAAAATGGTAAAGCAAAGACTATGGAGGCTTAGTAACTTCAGTAGTTCAGTCTGGATAACTGTCCTTTTCCTAGCAATTTCAAGCATCTCTTCTGTCCCTTGGAGTACTTTTTCTGTTCTCACAGGCTTTCCTTACGGGTAGTCTGGCAAGATTGTCCTTCCTTTAATCCTTCTTCTGTACATCTGTTTAGCAACAGTAAGGGAACTCGGGAGAACATCCCTGATAGGACTCCTGCCTTCTTAATGACTGTGTTTCTTTCTCTTCCTATGCATAGATTTACATACTTTAAGACACTGCAAATCAGCCCTCAGCACTTCTCACTGTCTTAACCAAGAAATAAATATTTTACCTGCTCTGACCTCCAAAATCCAAGGTATCCTGGGAAAGGTGACTTTTGATTATAAATTGTAACCACATGTGGTATTAAAAAGCATGTTAAAACTGATCTCTTTGCAATTCTTATTTGTGCTAGCATCTAGAATAATTTAAATTATAAATAAAAAACTGACCGCTGTGATTAGCCAAATCAAAAGGCCTGAAAGGCTTCATGTTTAAAGAGTCATTTGATTCCTAAACAGATCAGGAAGTTGGAGAAACCAAAATCTGACCAAATCCTTCAAAAGAAAATAAGGAGGACAAAAAAAAAAAAAAAAAAAAAGAAAGAAGAAAAGAGCAGAAGAAAGAAGAGAAAAGAAAGAGGAAAAAAAGGAGAAAAGGGAAAAGGAAAGAGAAGAGGAAAGGGAAGGGAAAGGGGAAGGGAAAAGAAAAGGAGAAGGAAAAGGAAAAGGAAAAGGAAAAGAAAAAGAAAAGGAAAAAGCACTAACTTGTTCAATGAAAACCTAGACAACAAGGCGTAGACAAAAAAAAATGTATAACTTCTGCTAACACTAAATAATGAGCTTGTCTGGTGACCGTTTCAATGATGTACTTTAAAATATACCTAGTTTCCTACTAAAGGCTTACTTGAAAAATAAGCACATGCTTGATGTCTTTGACAGGAAGGGATGGGATTGTTCACGATGTTTAATATTAAGGGCTGGATTGCACTTTGGCCATGCCCAGGGAAACATACTCCATAATTGCAAAGTTCCTTGTTGAACAGGCCTCTGTCACCAGGATGGCAGGTGCTCTTCTCCTGCCAGCTGCCAGCTCAAATGCCCCAGCCTTGTACCAAGTAGAAGGGAGTTCAAACAGAGTTGGGCAAAAATTGGGTGAGGTTTGGAAGATTTCCAATGGGTTTTCTCAGTTACATGAGTAAGAATTGTGAAATATGTGCAGTCAGCACTGCATGGAGCAATTCTGCTGAAAAATGCAATATCCTTTCCCTTGATTTAGGCAGGGGATTAATTAAAAACACATATGCATTTACCCTTCTGCCAGAACTCAAGTTGATCTAACTAGGTCGGCACTAAATTTGACCAATTCCCTAAGCATCAATCTGAATTAGCATAGCATGTTGAAAGGGATAAGGTTAGTTCTTTCTTTGGCCAGGTTGTCTTGAGATCAAGGAAAGACCTTTAACTTTTGAGCAAAAGCAAAATTTGCCAGATTACAGGTGCACATGAGGATAATATAGCAGGGAATGTGGGCTTCTCTACAGAAGTGGGAACTGTAAATGTCAGCTCAGTATACCAAGAAAGCAACCAGTCTTATGAAACTCAAGTTACTTTATGATGTCGAGTGGAGATTGGCTGTCTAGTGTAAATCCTGGATATTTATTCTATAACTGTTTTCTTTAAACGTTTAGCGAGACAGATCCTTGCTTTACCAATAACTAAGCATTGGCTGCAGTCTCAAATCCTCTGTATGACAAGAAAGGACAAAGCTTAAATTCGTAGGCAAAATTGCTGCATAATCACTTCTCAGCCTTTAGAAATGAATAGTCTCATAGCTCACTATCAAATCAGTAATTTTTCTTATTCTGAAGAGGAAAAAACACTCAGTGGCTATAAAGAAAAGCTATTACTATCCTATTGTATTTTGAAAGATACTCAAGTGTTCTGGAAATAAATCACAAATTGGTGTTCTCTAATGTAAGTATAGAATCACATAATCGTGCCTTTCTCAGTAGTGGAGACAGAAGAAGTGGTTTCACCCTTATAGAAGAGACCTGTAAAGGACAAGTTTAATGTGGCCTGTATAATTTAATATTTCTAGTTGTATTTCAGGGAAAAAAAAAAAAAAGTCATTCTCATGGAGACATTCCCCGAACATCTAATTCTTGCATTGTTTTTGAATTACACATTTTGTTTGTTTTATAAGACGGCTTATGGAAAATTGCCTATATGGAGACGGAAGCATGGTTTTTTAGTGAAGAATAAGTAAACATGAATTCTGTTCCTGGCTCTGCTATAATTTTCCAGATGACCCTGAGCTATTTTCTTAACAATCGTGCACCCTCAGTTGAACATACCAGCATGTCTTTTCCCCTCATCCAGCCTCTGCTTGTCTTAGCAGCAAGCTTCTTGGAGCAGGCCAGCTCTCACTACACACTATGTAGGTCCTATGACAACGGATATCTGATTTTAATTCTTACCAGATTCGTTCAATGAATAACATCAAAAATAGAAATGGAAACATCACAGAGGGGAAGAAACCAGTGGCATGGGCAATGCAGGGAAACGTTACAAAGGGAAATAAAAAGTTCAGTCTTACGGGCTTTGTGGGTGGACAGGAAGGTAAGCTGAGCTGTGATGTGAAAACTGAGAGTGGAATAAAGCTGTTGAAATGCATGTAAGACATGAAATGCTAGACTCCCAAGACAAGAAGACCCCATCATGTTTTTTTCCCTTTTCTTCTTTCATTTACTGCTTTGGGAGATGCCCCTGGGAATGCACTCATACTGCCAAACACAAGCAGGATGAAAAAAGAAAGAAATAAAAAGCAGACAACTCCTCATAACTTTGAAGATTGCTAGGTTTATGAAGTTGCAAGAGCAGCACACACCAGTACATCTCCTAGTCTCCAACTATTGTAGGCTTAGGCACAAAATCGCCAACATTTTCACAGGGAATAATGCTAGTCTGTAAAATTTGCCTGGAAATCACTCAGGGGTAACATTCATTTCATTATTTATAATCAAATTCCTTCCTGAGGGTAAATTGAGTGCAATTTTTCTTTTATCACTACCCGTTCCTTCCCCCTGCCCATGCATGTGATTACTGCTATGAAAAATCACAGAGGAAAAAAAAAATCTTCTGAGATAGCGTATCTCTAAAGGCTACAGCCAAGTCTAGAAAGCTTTGTTCCCCAAATGGAAAATGTTTCTCTGAGTTAAATAATTTAAAGACTCTCTTTCTGTCACTTTCAGCTGCTTTTCCATCCTGGTGTGTTTAGTCTGAGTTACCACATGGCTGTTGCAGTGGTGGGTTCATATCATATACTGGTACCTTTCTCATCTTCTGCCTTCAGCTGACCCAGAGGGCAATGTATCCTCTGATAACACTTCGCAGCCCAAGCACCTCCTCACTCCAAAAACCTCACTAGTAATAAACATCAGTCTGATACTATATGTGTGTATATATATATATATGTATAAAACCACCCTATAATACTACATAATCTGACAGTACGGTCAGATGTATGTATAGTCTGATACTATATAAATAATAATAATATATATGTAATAATAAAACAAAGAAGATATTAAAAATTACTTGAAAAATCCCTCAGCCTTTACCATATATGGCTTTTCCGCTGTATCTAACCCCTCAAATCCTTCCCTCTGGCTTGAACAAGAAAATTTCCACTTCTATATGCTGTCTCCTTATAAATCAGACCAGCAAAAATAAACAGGGCACAGCTTCCACTTGCTGCAGAGAAGAGCATGAAAAGGAAGGGGCGAAAGGTGAAGATTTGCAAAAAAGCACGACTTTTTCTGCTTTCTGCTACTAAGTGTGAGAGCTGTCTTCTCTTTGCCTTCTCCCTCTTTCACTCCTGAATCACTCTTTCTTCTTCTGCCTCTCAGGCCCTGGCTTCTGGATAAGAAGAGTTTTTTCCCTCCTCTGCAGAACAGGGAACAGACACAAAGAGAGGAGGAGTGTGAGGTCCCACCACAATCTTATGGGTAGAAAGATTTCTCGGGTAGCTTCTTGATATGTCTTCCTCATGCATTTAGGATTAAGCTAACAGGCTGCTTTGGGAGTGGGAAACAGCCCCTGCTCCCTCAGTTCAGACAGGGCTACTATCTGGTTTTCCTGTCCTGTGCTTCAAAATAGGACAGGACACAGCCTGCGTACTCTGAAAAACCATCTACTGCTGCAGGGACATTGGTAACGTGCTCCTCCTATACACCTGCAGCACTGTGCAATTGTACTTTCTAGTCATTTTCCATGGACCTGACATTGTGCAGGGCTTTGACAGTGTTTTGAGGTTTGTGTGCTGGGAGGTAGGTTTCCTGCAGTAACTGCTAGATGTTCTGGAAAGGGATCTTCAAGTCAGAGAGGTCTTGGGGGTTGCTCTAACCATGAGCTGGCTGCCTGGGGCTGCAGGTAGGACTTGAACACCGAAGTTGTTTCTGGAACCCTCACCATTCCTGCACTGTTCCTGTTACAGTATGAACAGAGTGTGAGCTCCTGAAGATGGAGATTAGTTCTCATTAATAGTAGTGCTAAGATGTCATTTTACTTTTTACAAATTAACCTACAATATGAAGTGTTTTATAAAGGAAGGGATGTTGTCTCTCCCATTTTTCAAGCCCTGTTATGTCTAGTCCCTCGCAGAGCAGATGGGTGAGATGTCAGACATCACCTGCCCATAGTCTACAGGAGGAATCCTTACTTTGCCCAGGCTTGGGGTAGGCTCCTTGCCATACCACAAGGCTTACATGGGTTCAAGTTGTGTGAACCTTTCACTGAGGACAGCAACCAAAATGACCAGTACATCTGTGAGGTGTTTAGTCTTAAATAGCAGTGGCACAGCAGAATGTTTTAGGTTTTAGCCTAAGCCTTATGGTGGCCTACCTGGTCTCCTATATGACAACTTTTAGGACTGGAGAAATAATTTTTCCTTGCAATCTCTGCTTTGTTTCTTCCGTCTCCCTAGCACACTTCATCTGTTGTGCAGTCCTCCTACATCCTCACTAACTGTGCATTTATACAGGGCACAGTTCGGGCAAAATTCATGGACTTAATATTTGCTTCATTCTCTGGATATTATCATTACACCCTTTTCATGAATAAATAATACAACAGTAATCTTTCTTTTCCTGGGCACTGTAAATTATCTATTTCTGGATAGACAAGGATCTCATGGAAAAAAGCAACAGAAGTGCTGCTGTGATTTCATCTGTTTTGTTCCAGAAAATTTTCAGTATCAAGTCATACTCACCCCAAAAAGAAAAAAAAAATCTACATCTCTATATAATGGAATGTAACCATCCTGGACAAGTTTAAAACTGCCTCCAGTAGCCAATAAGTTCCCTAGGTGTGGGACACTGTTCAGATGACATACATTACTAGATAATTGAGACCAGACTGATCTCTCCGTGAGCATTGCTTTTTGTTTTACAAGACCACAGCGGTGGCTGCATCTAGGAAGCATTAAGAAATTTACATGGCTCAAACAATGCTGTTCGCAGGTATCTCCATCTGCTGAAGTCTGGTGACTTCCGTACTCACCCAGTGTGCAATGGGACACGAGTCCCATTGTTCATGAGCAGCTTTGCATTCCCCAGTGCCCCTCCTCAACCAGTGACTGGGGAACCCCAAAGAGTGAGAAAAGCTGGTTAGAGAAGGCACCTGTAGGCCCAAGCATCCACATGGCAGAAAGAGCAGAGGGAGTGGACCACCTCCTTTAGTATGTGGCTAGGAGTACAACAGCCATGCAGAGAAAAGCAATCCTCTCTACCGGGAATGGGTGAAGGGCAAGAGTGGGAATGAACAGAGAATGAGAGCTGAAGAAGAAACAGCTTCCAAAACCCATGCAAAAAAGGAAGAAACTTGATGAGGCTTCTTTTTTCTGTTGCTGCTTCTTTCTTCACCTTATCAAGAACAAAATCCTCACACCTGGACACAAACAGACTTTTTCTAAATTTGGCATTTATTTCCCTCCAAATTTTCATGTGCTGGCCAAAGATGGAAGACCAAACATAATGCTTTTCATCTTCCCTCTCCTAATTTTCTGCATGTCAATGCACCAGAAGCACCCCAACAACAACAGACAGGGGCCTTTCCATGTTTTTTATTGGGCAAGCAACTCAAAATCTTTTGAAAAACTGTGGAATGAAAATAACTTTGCCATTTCCCCCAGTTTCTGATCAATGCTTGCGGTGACTTTGCTTGCCTCAGTGCAAGAGCTGACAACAGCACCTCACTGTGGCCGAATGCCACGGACTGTGAGGTGATAACCAAATAACTTTTTCTGGGTATGTTAAGCTACAGCACAGACACATATAACAACACTACCTCAGCTTTGAAGAGCCTGGAATATTCTGTTATAACACACCAATTGCCTGCCTTGATAAGGAAGGGGTTATTGCTGTGTTGCTACATCCAAGTGAAAACTTTTTTTGTTATTTGGCAAACGAAGAATTCTGATTAAGGCTGACTAAATGTACTAACTGAAAGATTTATACAGGAGTTTAATATCCCTCATATTTTCTCTTTCCTCCAGTCCTGGAATTCTGCGCTGAAGCTGGTGATATTTTATGAAGGTTAAACAAAATATTTGGAGTGAAGTCTGCTTTTTATAAACCCTGTCTCTGTCTAACCTTTCACTCTCAATAACATGAAGAAAAATACACAGTACTGAATGTCTGGCGGCGGCTCCCAGCCACTGTGAGACAGTTACACTGCTGCTAAATCACGTTAGCTGGACGTTTGCAATAGAGAGAGGTTCTTGAATGTTTTTCCTCTGTTCCTACAGAGCAATGTTTGGTGTGGGATTTTTGCTTAATTCTTCCTATGCACAAATCTTTCCTCATTATTTATCATGACCATCCATTTTACAATGATGCTTTTAAAAGCTGTTGATGAACAATCTTCCTGTACTTGCTATTCTTTCTTAATGGAAAAACCTGCTGAAACCGGTCCAAAGACCTCTTTGGTTCGCCTGCCAGATAAAGCCTCAGCCTGTCTTTGCCCTCCACTCCATTTTTGTTTTGTTAAATTTAGCTCTGTTTCTTGATTAGGTGCAAGTGACTGAACAAGCTTTTCATGGATGGTGTGCACTTACAAACATGTGCTTGTCACAAGTTAAAATGAGCTACTGGATGGTTATCATCCCCTTAGTGGGCAAAAAAAATGTGAATCAATGAAATGAGGTGAAAACAACTCCAAAGGTAATAAATACAATGAAATCCTTCTCTGAGGCCTGATATGGTGATGGACAAATGCTCTTTTTTAAAGATACTTAAAGACTGTGACTGCAGTAAATCCTTTTCAAAGAATACTTTGAAAATAGATAAACATTGCTCAAGTTGGAAAATCGGCACTGCAGTTCTGCCATGGACCCAGCAGAGCACTTAAGTTAGTGCTCAACTTTAAGCTGCTGCTGAAAAAAGGGCACTGATAATGGTTTTATTCTAGTTTCAGGGAGGACAGCTGTGTTAAATTCTTTTTCTTCTTAATATGGAGCGAAAGTGCCTGGAGCACTGAGTTAGATGTCTTTGTTAAACTCCTATATAAATCTAAATAATAAACTAAATAAGAATAAATTCTTTTGACCAAAGACTTTCTCTTCTTTAATTTAATAATTTGATGAGCCATTCTTTCTTGCTCTTCATTGCTCCATGTGTGTTGTGATGAAACCTATACTTCTTAACCACTCAATAAAAGCAAAATACTTATATGAAGTCTCCATTAAGATTTATAATGCCCTTAACTATTAATTTCCTAGCTTTTCAATGCTTGGTTTTGATAAAAGCTGGCACTGCATAGCTATATGAAAGTGGTGGCTCTGGCTCCATCTGCACCCAGAAACACAACCTGAAAGGGGAAGCCAGGACCCATCCTCCTTCAGCCCAGAGAAGAAAGTTTCCATGCTAAGACTCCTGCTAGATCCTGAAACCAAGGCGCTGCTTATGTTTACCTACTCACTGGTCTGCCATATGTTGTCCCTCAGTGGAAGTCAGTGAAGCCTGCTCAGCTACCAGGACCTAGGATATCATCAGACTAAGACTGGTTGTAGTCCAAAGACCAGTGGATCTGTCACCTAAGAAAAATTCTTCTGAGGGCCTCCCCCTTGCTTCTTCCTCCTCACAGTCCAGGAAATGCTCCTCTATGGCCAGGGATCATGCTGTAATACTGAGAGGTCTGGGCCACATCCCATTTATGGTTGAACTCAGTGATCGTAAGGGTCTTTTCCAACTTGAATGATTCTATGATTAGTACTGCCAACATCCTCATCCATTCTGGCCTGTCACATAGCTCCTTAGTTATACATTTCCCACTCATTTATAAAGCAGAAACATTCAAGTCAGTGATTAAAGAAATGTATTATATGCAGGTTGGTATTTCAATCAAACAATTCTTTTGTGACTAGGAGATAACTTTCAGGTTTTCTACGTATGCATGTTTAAGAGCAATATAAGTAAATAAAAATAGCTGAACAAGTATAACAATAAGAAGAATTGGGTTATCAGTTTGCTTTCTCCTGGGCAAAGAAAAAAAAACCCTCCAGAGTTAAATTTTCTAAGATAAGACAAGGATCTAGAGATGTGATTCAACAGTAGTGGATAATTAGATTACATACAATGCTTGAAGTGCTTATGGTAAAGCCATTCTTGCTGTCCAGATTCACCATCAACAGATATTAAGCACAGAAATTATTGCTTCGTAGTGCTGAAAGCAACCAGTTTATTCCAGCTAAAGGACTGGCCTCAAAGCACCATTCATTCACCCCATTTTAAGAGAGGGCTCACTAGTATTCATCAGGATGAAGAAGACCTGCATCAAGGTGAGAAATAAGCTGGATCCCACACCTACTGACAAGCACAGCAGCATCCTCCACACCTCTGTGCATGCAGAAACCTCATGGAAGAAGATGGTGTAGCTCCCACTCTAAATTTTAGCCCTTTAACTATATCTTCAGCTCTCAGGGAGACTACCTGAGGTACCCTGATACCAGCCACAGAAATACATCATTATCATGGTTTGGTGACCAGCAAATCCAGTAAAGGCACGGGAATTTCAAGCAGGAAGAAGTGCAGGGCTGTTGTTGGATGCCCCCCCCACCCCGTGCCCCGGCCCTGACATTAATGACAACCTAGGTAATGCAAGCAAAATGAAGCTGTGGCAGATCAAAGCCCTGCTGCTGTCTCCACTCCCTGAGTTCACCATTCAGATGCAAAGCTACTCTCAAATAAAAGCCAGATGTTGAGCTGGATCCATTTCCTGATTAGCTGAGATGTCACTTTGGAAGCCGTCAACTCTGGTCCCAGTCCTGAAATTGAACCAACCTTCCCAGTGGAATGTCAAGGCAAATAAAATAAAAGGTGCAAAACTGGTGTTGGTGGTGATAAGGACAGATTATCTCTTAGAAAGTGGTCCTCTCACAGGGACGGGGTAAAATTACTGCATAGAAAGTAGCTAGTTGTTCCTGTGCCACATTACATCATCCTGTTTTAAACCAGGCAATCTGCAGAGCAGACACAAGCAATGCTTCTTGTGGCTAATAACACTGAACACCAACAGGATCCCATAATAAAATACATTGCGCCTCGTCAGAAGCAAATGGGTCAAAGGCAGCCTTGATCCTAATCCTGGAAAGGCTGATTTACCTGTACTTTCCTCTGAGAACTAAGAACTTGAAAAAAGTTGATCAAACTTTGAAAAACAAACAAACAAACAAACAAGAAAAAGAATGAATTTTTTTTGAAAATCCAGTTTTGTTCAAATTTGCAACATTCTGATTGTTCTTAAAATTTTTCTGTTTGCAATTCTTGTCTAGAAAAACTGGGAGTTCTTTTTCTCTCTCAAAGTTTGAATTTGCCAGCAAAAAACCCTATACAACTTTAAATTCAGGAAATTTTGTCTTGATTTTGACAAAAGTACCTTTCATTCCTGTACAATTTAGTGTGTGAATATTGTGGAAGTTAGCTCTCCTGAGTTAGAACTCTGCGTCTCTTGAAAAAAACACCCAAAAAAACCTATGATAAAATATGTTTACATCAATTTTGTCAGGTATTCTTCTGTTTTCCCATCACTGCTTTACACAGGCAAAACTCCAGTCCATGTGCAGTCAGTTGGTTTAAGCTATGGAAAAGATGTGTTGCCAGGCCAAACACTTGAATTTAACACAGTCCTTGCCCTGACTTGGTGAGAGCTCAGCCCAAGGCATTCACTTTGATTTTTGTCGAAGAATGGCTGCTATCAAAATTAAAAAATTCAGGATTTGACTCACATTTTCCAAAGCATGCAAACATCATTTTGGATACGTACCATTATATGTGGGCAGTAGTTTTAATTTACTACCCCACCTGTCTTGAATGAGAAGTACCCCTGGAAAATGGTTTTATGTGGGCTGAGAGCCCTTGGATTTCAGCATTCATTTGTTTGCTTGCATTAGACTCTCAGCAGACTGGATGGATGTGCTTCTTGTCTGAGAAAATGTACGTTTCACAGTTCGTTTATTCCTTGCCCATGGCTCTCCTTTATGAGATCCTACCATAAAGTCTTAATTTGAATTTCTAGCTTCACACTTACTTGTCTGGGAACTGACTGGGCTGTAGAGGAGAGTTCAGGAGGGGTGGCAAAACATTGTAACCCCCAGTTTCGGAATGAATAGCAAAGAAAGTGCAAATTGTTCTGCCAAAAAAGTGGTTGTTTATAATTATTCCTTCTTTCATGCTTGTAGAAACCGTGCATGAAAGTCATCTTACTATTCTTATTTTCCGTTTTTCCTCCCTTTGATTCTGTGAGCTCATTAACAATGACTGCACATCGAATGACCTTTAATTCTTTAAACTCTAAATTCTTTAAAAGGTCTGGGATGAACAAAGCTCAAAGCTACAATGGTAAATAGTAAATGCTATAATAACAGAAATTGTGTACCATTGGTTTTCATTGTGCTGATGGCTACTCATGAAAGCAGAATTTGCTCACTGTATTTTAAAGACAGACAGTCAACTACAAAAGGTATGAGAACAAAACATTGTATTCTTTCCTGGTGGGGAGAATACCATGATGGTAGAAAAGACTGCAACCCTTAATGCCTTTTTTGATATCCTCCTTTTCTAAAAAAGTTTCATATTTTTCATTTCACTGTGTCACTATGCTCCCTGCCCCCATGTGGCTCCTTACAGGACAGGTTTGGTTGTGCATGGGAGAAGGTGACATCTCCAAGGGTCCCAGCTAGCCCACCAGAAATATCTGAGAAGCTTGTTTCTCATTTCCTTCCAGTGAGGAATGAGAATATAATTTAAATCTCAAAAAAATTTGCAGATTATTTATAACTCATCTCTTTACATGTACACTTTTTCAAAGTAGGTGACAAATACCAGAATACAAAGAACCACATCGTGTCTCAATTTCTCATTTAGAATTATTTTAGCAGAAGGAGCATTTTATACTGATAATGATAAAAACTTTTGCTATACTGCCACATAGTATGCCAAGGGTTGAACATACAGTGGATTCAAAACAGAAGTAGAAGCATTTAAGTTACCTCCTAAAACTTCTGAATTGGCAGAGAATTGCAGTTTTACTGCTTTTATGAGTTTGTGCTTCACTGATAACAAAAATGCATGCATTTATTGCTGGAATGACATCTGAGTTAATGAAGTAGTGTGACAAATATGAGGAATGGCATCATTGTACAGCACCACTCAAAAATAAGGTGTAGTATCACTGTAGAATGGCCACAGCAATTCTGTCTCTGAATTGCTTTTCTCTCAGAATAAAAAGAACAATAGCTCTACTTTAATTTAATTTATTTAAATTTAATATTATTAAATTTCATTCTTTCCTATTCTATTTCTATTTTACTCTTCCTTTTTTTTTTTTTTTCCATCTTCAATCTTTTTCAGCATGGGCTCTTGAAAGAAAGAGATTAAGAACTAGAGTCCTGTTCTCCAAAGGCCCCATGGCACTTCCAGAACCAAAATGGGCTGGGATGACTCAGCACATTCCTGCACTGACCCTGGGTCCAGCCTGCTTGGGAGGATCAGCACTGGTGTGTATAACCCTGGTCTCAGCCCCTAGCATTACATAGCAGAGGAGAGGAGGAAACTGTTGACCTCCAGATACCTGCAACATCTGCTAAGGATGGTGATGCTTGAAGCAGCAGCAGGAGTCAGTTTCAGCTTCAGTTGCCATGTTGCTTTTTCTGTGCCCTACTTTCTCAACCTTCAGAAAAAAATGAAATAAATGAAAAAGAACTCAGAAATTCAAGGGGCAACTCACCAAATCCATAAAGCAATTGCCACTCTGGTGCAGTAACCTAATTTTCTGTGCTCTTTTCCTTTGTGCATATCCTTTCCCAGCCTAAGCTGTCTCCCAGATGATCACATTTTGTGGCGGGCCCAAGAACTGCTTTGGTGTCTACTTAATGCCAATGGATTGGCAGAGCACTTGTCTAAAACCCAGTAAAATGGCTTAGAATAACTGTGTTGCTGTGCCAAAAAGGTACTTCACTGATGCATCTTAACATCCTTAATTTGCAGCGATTAATGACAGTCTTCATTGTCTTGATTGCCTCATCACACATTTTGGGTGTTTTCATTTGACACTATTTCTGCATTATTTGTACACAGCACTCTATGTTCCTGCTCATACATAGGCAGAACTTGCATATTTTAGCATATAGTTACATCTGTCAACTGCCTTACAATGAAGGAGTTTTGCACGGAAAGTCCACAGTTACTTTTATTTTTTTTTCAATGACAATTTAAGGAAGCAGTGAGACGTACATGCTTTCAACATAGAACAACTTAGCAACTTGGAGTGCTCTGAAAGGTAGTATCTAAGAAACCATTCTGCTGAACTGTGAACTTCTGTAAGAACATGGAAACTGGAAGAATTAACTATTAACTTAATTTTTTTTAAACAATGCCTGGCTGAATGACATATACTATTAATCATGTGAAAGCCAGAAGAGGGATGGAAAAATGGACTTGCTTTATAAACGAGCAGCTCCACATGGTATTTGCATTCAGCAACATCGCACCTCAAGCACGAGGCTTTGGTGTGCTTGTCATTTTACAGCGAGGATTTGCTGCTAGTTTTGGGGCTTCCATGCTGAACAAAGGGAATGCCATGCCCCTTTGACGTTCACATATTTGGAGCAGGATTCCAATGACCTGCCCAACTACACCTGGTAGTGCACACATCTGCACAGAGCACCAAGCACACGGAAAGAAAGAAGTGGGGCTAGATTTTGCATGAGGCTCCCTGATGTCATTTTTATCTCCACAATACCTCTGTCAGCTTGCAGCAGGAGACACTTACCTGGTTTTGAGCCATTCAGACTTGTGTGGTTTCAGGGAATAAGCCAGAAATGAGATTGTATTGAGGCTTTATTCCTCTTTGGGAAACAGCAGTATCGATAAAAAATAAGAGGGCCCCACAGCAGATTTGGTAGCCTAAACCAAAGCAGCTTCCCATATAAAGAAACATACAGATACTGAAGAAGGGAAACATTTTCCTGGAGAATTACATACTGCATTCAGGTATGTTCTTGATTTTGTGCATTGACACAAAGAGGGACAGATTCCCACTGTGTGAATACTGGGGCTTGTGAACTCCTTAATCTACCCTGCAGCACACATGTATGACGATTTAATGGGCCTTCTGTTTAGTTTATAGCCTATCCAGTCACCCAGAAGCAAAGAGTAATGATCACAACCCAGGACAGTTGCAAAGCATATGTGGAAACCCTTTCAACCCTAAGGCTCTAATCTTTCCTGTTAGCCACCACTGCTGTGTGGTGGCTATTACCATCCCAAACTCTGAAGCACAGTTCATAAACTCCTTCCACATGGTTTATACTAACCCCTACAAGACTGTGCTGCATTTTTCTACAGGCAAGGAGACACATCAGCCTTCACTTCCCCTCTTCTCTTGCTGAGCCCAAGAGAAAATTATTTGTCAATGTTCATTTATGAAATAGTAATTGAATTCTTCTTCTGGTTATTAAAGAAATGACAGATGTTGACACATACAACTTAAATGAAAACAAAATGCTGACCAAACTAGAGTCATGTGGAGGGACCACTGTTACCTCCTGATGCAAACTACAGATTCCAGATGAATCCCAGATGCTCACTGGAGTATGCACAAAGAAGACTGTGTTTATTGTCACTGCATGGTTATCTCAGTGGTATGTTCAATATAAAATGATGAAACTTGCTTTCAAGATATTTATCCGAAGAAAAAACAAACCAAAAAGCTTAGGAGTCTAGAAGGTGTCTTGACTGCCAAATGGGAATTTTAATAGGAAAGATATTGAAAACCCTTTGAGTTCAGACTCATTCTTCTTGAAAAGGGCCTTTGTTTATTTTATTTACTTTTTAAATTTCTGTTCACATTCTGTCAGTCTTTCTAACTAGGCTTTAGCATCCCATTACAAGAAGAGTGTGAAAACTCTATGGAGAGGAATCTGGCTTATTATTTCTGAGATGCATCACATCTATGTTTTAAACTTTTAATGTCAAATGGGCACTTTGAGGTGAATTTGGTTGTATTTCAGTAAAAAAGAACTTTTTCTCTAAGTTTTCGTAGAAAACAGAGGTGTTCTAATTTAAAAGTTTACTAAGGCTGATACTTTTACTATTAAAACCAAAGATTTTATGAAATTACATCCTACTCAACCCTTTCATTCTTCTGAACAAGTCAATTTAATTGTAGAAGATATAGTAAGTTACCTGTAAAACAGGAGTTTTGATAATGTAAGTCAACAAAACATGCAGGGTCAGACCTCCTCCTGGTTATGACTGGAAGAGTTCTGCTGATTTACACTAACAGAGCATCTGTTCTACGCATTTCTCTGTTATTTTTACTACATAGAGAAAGCAGTTACAATTATTTTTTTTTTTTACATTCACTCTCTACACAAATCCCCACCCATAGCTTGCAAATCTGCTAGCCAAGGTTTAGACTGGAGCACACACTTAGACACCAGGAATGTATTTTGGAGAAGAAAGCTTTTACAGTGGAAAGGCTGACATGCTCTAAACTATTCATGGCAAATGCAATGGAATAACGGAAAGTGAAAATGTGTAAAGAACAAGATGTATTTTTACAGGAAACTCCATGAGAAACTGCTTTCCAGTTAATAATGGGTATTCCTAAGAATAAGCAGTTTAGCTTTTTATTTTTCTTGCCCACTAATACCTTACTGTCATTAAAACTAAGTGCAACTCCTGTTTGGGGTTTTTGCACAGATATCCTTTGGCAGAATGGTCATCTTAAGGTTTATTTTCCATTACTAGTATGCCTGGTATTTGTTTCCTTCTTCGTTTTGTGGGATTTACATTCAAGCTACAGATTTTAACCCAGTTCAACTTCCAAGATTTCTGCAGTAAAGCTTACTCTACCAATCAGAAGACTGGAATGCTTTCTGGCTATGTTTTCCCTTGTTTTGTCTTCAACTCAAAGGTGCACCTTAGCGAGGTAGATGAATAAAGACCTACAGCAGTCTGCATTTAGAGCTTTACTTTTAAATATAAAGTTTACAAAGAAGTAAGCATGCAAATGTTTGTTAGTAGCAAGAACTAACTAAGAATACTCATAATCAAGGATTAAACCTCAAAAAGATTAAAAACTCCACTTTCCTTTTCTGTTCAAAAAGCTAGTCCAAGTCATCAGGACCATATTAAGAAGAAGAAAAAAGAAAAATGTAAAGATTTGTCCATACACTTACTCCCTCCTCTAGTATCCACTCTTAGCAGGAAGAAGACAGTAAAGGCTGTAATTCTCTTAAAATTTGAAACCACTGTTCAGAAAATAGTAAATCTGTATGTTTGTATTTTATATTTTGTGAATACAAATGAACCTCTGGGATATTTAGTTAATTTCTACAGAGGTCATCAATTAAATACTTGATTTTAGGAATACATTTTGTATGTGTAAGTAGTCCCTAGGGAGATAGTGCTATTGATGTTCCTGCATTCTTTCACTTTTATGGAAAGACTGAACTAATAGGGCAAGGGGGAAGCATATTCCAGACATTACAGGTCTTAGCAGATCTTAAGTGTCTGAACAATTGCAAATTCTTGGGAGTACAACTGATTGAGTTAAAGTCAGCCTTACACAGATGATTTTGAAAGCAGATTGTGAGTCAACAGCCAACTACAACTGCAGAAAAAAATCTCCAGGAATTTGTAAGATGATTGAGCCTTAGCTGGAGAAAAACAATTATGGAGTTTTGCCTTGCTGTGAGAATTGTACTAGCCCTGGCCTTCAGTTGCACTGGCAAAATTACTGCTTGCTAACCACCTCTTTATGTCCCTGTGTTGTCCAGCTTCAGACAGCCAGAGTCAGTTGCACTGTTGTCTTGGTTCTCCCATTGCTGATGCATAGACAACCCAGATGTGAAGAAGACAAGTGAACTTGGACAATGCTGCCACGGCAGTGGAAATGAGAGTCAGAAGATAATGGATTAGCAGTTTAAAGGAGAGGATACTCCCATTAGCCATGGAGAGCATTTTCCATAGCAGTCATGGACATTAATAACACTGTCAATTACACCAATTAACAGCCTTCCATGGTAATGTGAATTATAATTAGTAGGAACATTTTACTAATTGAAACTTGAATTAACCTCAGTATCAGCTAATTAAATTAGAACTGCAATCAGTTTACTTTAGAAAAAAATATGTAAAGCTTTTTTCTCCCATCTCCCCCTGCATCCCCTCCTCCCTCCCCTTCCCTCCCCCAAGTCTAATCATCACTCCATGGTGCCATTTCATACGAGACATGTACAAGCCTTGCCTGTGCTGTAGAGTTGTTCTCCTATGATTAGTCTGCTTAGCTGTACTGTCAGCCTCCTGGTAGGAATATAGGACATGGCATCAGGAGATTCTTCAGCTAACAAGGCATAGCTTTCACACAAAGTAAGGTGAGCTGATAAAAAATGCCTTCTGCTGGCATAGCTACATCAATAATGCTGTTTTTCTGTTCGGTTTGTTGTTGTGGTGGTTGTTATAAACTGGAATAGCGGTGTTAGTCAAAAGTGGATATTTCCAGCCCAGACCCAGCATCATGTTATTGGTGAACTTTATAGCATTATCTGGAACTGAGACTTTCTTCTGAAGGTTGAGGTGATGAGCAGGTTTTTTTCCTCTTAACCTTTTTCTGCCTTTGTGTATTTTCTTCTTGCATTGCTGTCCTCTAGGAGCAGCATTCAGGGGGCATCATGGGAGCATCATGCACTCTGCATTCGCATTCTGCTCCTACCACTACATGATTATGACCAATTCATTCTCCCTGCCTATCAATTTCATCATACGTGAAACAAGAAAATGGTAACACACACATTTATAAAATGCATGAAGACAGATAGGAGAAATGTGCGATTTTCAATTTCTCTCTTCTATGCACTTCAGAAATAACCATGGAATAATAAACACTCGTCTTGTTGAATTAGATTTTTTTAACATAAAAAATAGCAGAGTATTACAAATTTGCATGTGCTTATTACACAGAAGCAACAGGTACAAGAAACAGGATTTTAAGATTTGCTTACTTAATTTCAATAAATATAATCAGTCAACTTGCACAGCTGTTGGCTCAGGGAAGTAACAAATGGTCTCTTTTTATTTACTTCGTGTCAGTAAAAGAGTACCACTGCAATCCTCAAAAGTTTACAACCATAACATATTTCAGAAGAACATTGGGAGTGGGGAAGTCTAATGTTTTTCAAGGATAGATTCTTCATTTGCCCATCAAAAGAGAAGTTATTTCTCCCTTTTTTAAAAAGAAAATACAACCGATGTTCTATATGCTTGTGACCTGTTCCACTTAGATATAGTGCCTGAATTAAAGCATACAGTGAACGAAAGTACAAGTAAGAAGAATGTACTGTTTCAGGAGCTCTGAAGTGAGGAAGATTTTAATCTTAGAAGCCGTTTAGATATTACAGGGATGGCTATCATAACATTGAGACAGTGTCAGATGGAATACATGTTCCTCCTAGATGCTCAGGAAAAACCCATATTGCTTTCCCATCATGCCAAGAAAGCAAAGCAATTAAATCACAGACATGCTTGCGCAGATCCCTCTGTGTCCAGTCATGGGCCCGTAAGCACAAACGGCTGCCTGAGTGTGACATCTTCCATTGAAGCCAAGGCCTTGAAGTGGAACAAGGACATGGGACTGCTGTTAGTGGAGGAATTCCTTGCTGTTGAGGACATGCTGTCCTTGAGGGCCAGAAAACTTTTGTGTCCAAATATTATTCTTCTGGGAGCTTCACCCAAGCTTTGATCATACTAGTGTCACTGACAGTTTGTCCAAGGAGATCTTTCACGTGAGGTATTGAAGTAAAGGTCTCATCTCGTATTGGATGTACACAAGGAAGAGGGAACTGGCCTGATGGTGTGATACTCTGGACTGTCTTTGCTCCCACTGACTTTGGGAAGAAATATTTAGAGATCATTGTCAACATTTGTCAGGGAAATTGCTCCGATTTCATATTGCACCAATACATCATGTCTTGAAGTAAAACAACCTTGAAAGGATTTGTGTGCGTGGTTTGCTTTGCTTTCTGAGTTGGATAAACAGGTCATGAGTTTTCATGGGGATATTAATCTCTTCCTTCTCTTCCTTTGCCCATTTACACTAAAAGCAGCAGAGTTTAAAACTCTCTCACAAAACAGAAGCTGTGTCTGGGGTGGGAACCAGCAGATGTGAGCATGGCTTCCTTGTCAGTCTGAGCATGCACATCGTACTGTTCGTCCTGATGACAGACATAGGCTTCTCAAACAATTATGTTTGCTTCCACCCATTGCCCAATCTAACATCCATTAAAGTCAAGAAGACAGACTCCTACTGATTTCACTGGTCGCAGCATCCCAGCCTTTCTCTCATAAATGCGTAGTCCCTTCACTGGTTTTAACTCTAAGCTAAGATTCCTTACAGCATGTTAAATCCAAAGATTTAGACAACCTTGACTTTGTGGATTATAAAATTCAAGATGTGATGAGTAAAAATGTACATGTAAGTGAGGAAATCAGTTATATTCATCCATTACAATTATGTCCTTCACCAGTTTTATGGAGTTGGCAGAACTTTCCTTTAAATGATGAAAGGGAATTAGAAGAAAATCTGACTCAAAACAATGAACTGTTTCAAAGCAAAGCTGAATTCCTCGAGGTTAAGCTGCAGTAAAATTGGCAATAGGTATGCAGTTGAGAGGTCTAGATACGCTTGTGGTTTTGGCTGATGTCCAATTATAAAAACATTGTCCTTGAAGCTTAGCAATTAGTGATGATAGAAGTAGTTCCACAAAGAGATGATGGCCTTTAGACAAATGAGGAGAAGCAGGGAGGGGTAGGGGAAGGTTGCCTGCTAAACAACCTGTAGAGAAAGTGAGTTCCTTCAGTATACATATATTTTTTTTTCTGCTAGGATGAACTAGAAAGGAAAGGGCTCTTTCACTTTGATTCACTTCTGAAAGCACATACAAAAGCTGTAAATCTGTTTTAGATGACCATGCTTATAAACTACCCCTGCGCCTCTGTTTGAGACAGCCATAAATGCCACTTAAGAAAAAGTCTGTTCACAAGCTCTTGTGTTGTGACCAGTCTGAAAGACCATAGCAAAAGTCACATCAGTGTTTTAAGTTGCAGCAGAGGTGATGAGAGCCATCCTTAGTCACACTGGGCAGGAGGCCTATCCCCAGGCAGGCAGCGAGGGCTGGGGAAGGGTGTGCTGGGAGTCAGTAGAGAACAAATAAACTGCAGGAAGGGGATTTCAGGGTGCTCACAGTTTTCTAGCCAGGGAAGCCTATCAAGACAGTGCTGTAACATGGAACCACTTAGTCAGCCATCCCAGCAGCACTGCTCCCGAATACCAAATTAAAAGATAAGATATACACTTAAAAGGAAAAAAAGAGAACCTGCTTCTCTCATAGGCATTAGTTTGGCTGGTTAGACACATCTAAGTTGGACTTTTTAGAGCAAAGAAAGTATTACTGCAAAGACAGGTGTCTGCAGACATTGGAGCAATGGTGAGCTCAATCACCAGAGTCAGTGATCTCGGTTCTTCTTTTTGTGTATTCTTTTTTCCATGTGTTCAGTAGAAGTACAAAATGTGGAATACACCTTGGAAGACTAGATCACCTGTCCTTCCTTAAGATACAGCCTCACAGAACTGACTGAAGTTTGGCAGGTTGATTCTGGGCTGTTGGGTGGGTGAGACTATAGGACTGTTTGAACATAGCTGTCCAAAAGATGTCAAGAACCACTTCTTCTGTTCAGGCAATAAAAGGAACTAGGCAGAAACTCAAGAGAACTCAGAAGGAAGCAAAGGGAAAATATGGAGCTTGGCCTCTGTTATATATATTTCCATATTTCTGTACCCATTATTGAGTATGGCCTCCTATCAAAACTTTGCTTCTCTAGATATTGGTGTTTGCCCAGCTTGGACTTCAGGTGTATTTTATTATATTAATCTACTATTTTTTTCCTCCTGCTCTGTGAAACTGGTTGTTACTATTAACCTTACAATAGTTATTTTTTCCTGCAAAATATGTAAGACACATCAGAGGGAAAGACCTTGAGCTGTTTTATGCCTTCATGGAAAACAGCACACTGTGCACTTGCCAGTCTGCTACAGAACTGGACCATGTCTTTCTTAGATGCAAACGTCTACGTATCTGGATACCAGTATATAGCTGAAAATATCAAGAGACAATCAACTTTACTGGTCAAAAGAGAAGCCACCTGGACATTGAAGACAGAATTAGTATTGGAAGCTGAAAGAGTTCAGCAAAGAAAATGTGAACACTGCATCTGTTCAGTTTTTATAGTACATGTACCTAGTTTGAACTGGTTCTCTCTTCTTTGATATAATCTTCCATCTTTCCTACATCTTACCCAGTATGATTTTCAGTTCCATGAGAAGTCACAACACAGGAGTGCAGGAGTGGCTGGAATACATCAGACTGAGGGTCCATCTACTCTGATATCTTTCAATGGTGGCCTAAGTAATGGTTAAAATAAGGACAGGAGCAAATGATATTCCGGACAGCAGCCTCCCAGGCATCATCTGCGTTCAGCTCAGGTTGTTCGTGGGTCAGATGCAGTCTCTCTGCTTGTGGTAAACCCTCCTCTTCCCCAAATCATCAACAGCTTCCAGCCTGCCATTGAAACCACACCAACTTTCAAAAGCCATGATTTTCAACTTTCTGTTGGCATCTCACAACTTCTAGTTTTGAGGGAAGATGGGTTTCACATCTAGATGTTCTGGTGAGCCTTCTTCCACAGTACGAGTGAGTGGCAGGACATGACCTGTCTCCTCTGAGCAAGTCTATTTGCGAAACCTCCATTCATTAGTTATAGGCTGAATGGATGCACCTTCCAAAGATAAGGAATCATCATTACATTGTCACAAAGCATCAAAGGGGAGATACTTGGATATTGCTAGACCTCTTCTGCCTAGGCCAATGTCATGTCTACTCCAGATGCTGTATGCCAGCCATGGAGAGAAAAGACAGGAAGAATCGATTCCTCAGTCTGTGAAAGAAAGGGTGAAAAAACCCCGATGATGTCCTGATCTTTGGGCTTTAGTGATCTAACCTAAATACAGGTGGATGAACAAGCTCCTCCTTAGAGGGACTGGAGTCATCAGTGTTGATGACAAAAAGGTGGATCCTCTTCAGGGAATTTTCAGGAAGCAAAAAGCAAGGCTGGACACTTTGGGTGGTTGCTGTCATGGCTGACACATGCTGATGTACAGAGTCAGGATTTATCCCCTGGGAGGCTACTGTTTTTCATAGCTAAAGGAGAATGAATGAAATAGTTGTAATACAGCACATTCTACTAAGGCTTCTGGGAAGGGAGGAAGGCTAGGTCTGCGCTGAAAAAGCCTCTTCTACCTTGAAAGTCATAGAAGCCCTGGAGAAAGATGTGATCTTCTTCAAAGAAATTGCCACTGTTTGTCAGGTGTCTCCAGAAAGGGAAGAGGGTGAAAATGCCGGAAGGAAGAGAAAGTAGGTCTCCAGTTATTTAGTCTGGACACTGTTTTAGCTTCTTGTGTTTCTGGTAGTAGCCCATTGCATCTCAGACCTTCTCAGGTTCGAATTCCTTTGACAACACGTCTCTCATGGTCTTAGTCCAAACTACACCACACTTCCACGTAAATTTAGGCTATTGGCCTCCATTGCTGTCAGTTTAATGGCTTTTACTGGCACTGACTTAACTGTAAAATATCACACTCCTGAGATACATACAATTTATATGTCTGTATATGTTGAAAGAGTCCTTACATTAAACAAAATGCTGTATAAAATATTTACATTTGAATGATTATGAAGCCAAGCCTATTTTATGACTTCAAATATTTTCCACGTTATCACATATTTCACACTGCAAGCCCACATGAAATTACTCATTATTTTTAAAGGTCGTAGTTTCCCTTCCTTCCTTTTTTTTTTTTTTTTTTTTTTTTTTTTAACAGAAGAAGACCAAAATGAGAAGCTAAAAATATAGTTTTTTTCCCGTTGAATTATATCTAGAAAGCATTTACATTGTCCAGGAAAGTACAGTATTAAAAAGTTGAAAAGAATAGTTATAACTGCTACTGTGAATTCGGTGCTTAAATGCTGGAATAGCTGGCTATAATATCAACATCTCAAAAGGAAAACAAGTCTGCTTTTTTGTTGTTATTCCCATTTAATGAAGTCATTAAATTATGTATCTTTCTAAAGGATTTGATACAGTTCTAAATGAATCAACACATGATGCACAAATGACTTAAGTTCCACATCTTATGCTACATGGAAATTTAGACTAAATGATCATAATAGTTCTTTCTGGTATTTAAAATTTATAAATAGCTACCTGCTTCTAGTGATTTTGTAGGAGTGATATTTGGCTTGTTGGATACATGTGTGTCAGCATCAGAGTGGATGGCCTATTCAGACAGACACATTCAAAACCTGCACTGATTGAGTAATGGCTCAATTATTAAGCTCAAACAGAGTTTAAAATAACACTTTTGGCCTGCTTAAGATTCTGTATTACTCCAATGCCAATTACATAAATCTGTAATATTAGGCATTAAATTCTCCATACCATGAAGTATAGTATAGTAAACTATTTATCAGTTGAAAAGCATGACTCAAAAAGCTCTGAGCATATACATAATGCTTTTTTATAGAAGACATTAAAGCAGACTTCTATTAAAAAACCAGCAGTTTACTATGGTTATAATGTCTGAAGTATTGTGCGATTATATACTGCTCTGGAGGCGAAGAAAGCCTTAGATGGCTTTGCTTGTTTTGCTTTCTTTTTTCCTGGCAGTGGGGAGGGGATGAAACAAGTCCTGATTTGTTCAAATGCTATAAAGGTAACCAAACCATCGTTAAATTCCAAAGCCATTTGTCAAGCTCTGCTTAGGCACAAATGCAAATAAGACTGACTGCAAATTAATTTGATTTATGCTTTATCACAGAAAAAACTGCTATCTCAATAAGAGAAAAGTAAGAGCCAAATAATAGCAGTGCTAAGCTCTGAGAAAACTGTGTGTTTTACCTTTTCTTCTCAGGAAAACTGTTAAATCTGGTCATTTTGAAAGAAAAAATAAATCTTGAAAGAAAGAGATGTACAGATTTTTGTGGCTTTGCAACTGAAGAAAACCATTTTAATTTTTTTTTCACCTGCTTATTTTCAAGCCAACTTTCTGTAGGACTGATATCACCTGCATCTCTCATGACTCATATTTCTGCAAATGCAGAGGTTCATACAATTTTCCTGTTGATATGGAGCTGCCTCTAGATTGAAGTCCTAGATCTAAAATGCCTCCTTAGTAATGATCACCAACTCTTCTTAACACTTGTGATTGAAATGCACCTGAACCTGGAAAAGCTCAGACATCTGGAGCAGGAGATACAAAGGTGCATCTGAAATGTGTAGTGCACTGGAGAGTGAAGCTGGCCATTAGATGCTTAAGATGGAGCCCAGGAAAAATCAGTCCTTCATTAGCAGAACAACAACAACAGGCCACTGCAGATTTGCTTCCAGAAATTGCACAGAGTTGGAAATTCACTGGCATGTAGGATTGCCTTAGCCTTACTATCCCATCACACTTTCCTTGTCTTTTTCTTCAGTTTCAGAAGTCATAGAATTCCTCAGGTGTGGAGAAATCTTTGCTCTGTGTGTAGACCCTCAATAAAGATTTAAAGCTAATCCCAGAGGTTACTTGTAGCAGGCTCCCCTGTATGAAGAGACAGAGTCACAGATGAACCAGTCTGAATGTTTAAGTCTGGAGCTCCTCTTCCTTTTTTTTTGGTGCAAAATGGCAGAAAGAATAGCCAATCGTTGACAGTAATTTCACCTCTGAAATATAGTTGGGTATTATGTAATTGTAGGATCGGGACTGTTAGTTAAAATTAATTACTTTGCTGACAGGAGAAGAGGAATTTCTCCAGTGCTCTGCTGTAATCAGTCGCCTCTGCGGTGTGCTATGGCAGAGTGATGGAGAACTTTTGCAGAGGAGCCAAGCCTGGTTTTCTTCACCAAAACCAGGGTGTGCTTGGTCTGATGGGAAGCACCTTTCTGTCCTGGGCTGCTAATAAGTAATAACTGGAGCAACTTGACTAGGGCTCTGATGGGAGCCAGGGAGGGGCCTGCTCTGCTTGGGAAGTGCCTCACTGGTGGAGAGGAGACTGTCTGTGCTGCTCAGCTTGTGGATGCTTCCCTGAGTTAGAGCTTCAGCCATCATATAAGGATAGTGGTCCTGGCAGAGATCTCATGCTCTGGCTCTCTTTAGGTGCAAATTTCCTGGGACACATCAAGAGTGTGATAATTTTAACTCAATCTCTTTCAAGACTGTCATTTTTCTAACTTATTAATGTCCAGGAGACTGCATTCCTTGTTCCTAATCAGTTGTAAAGCCTGCGACCCAAGTTAACCAGGAGGTGAATTTAGCTTTGAACTCTCCCCAGCTACATACCTACCTTTTGGTAGAGGTTGTTGCAAATGTTTTTAATGGCTTTGGCTGTTGGAAGGTATTTCTGAAATGCATCCCAACCATGCCACGTGTGCTCAAATAAAACCTTCAAACCTGTTCTATAGACCTGAAAATGACTTTGGAAAGCAACTATGACCTACTAAATGGAAATTACAGCTCTTGGACCTGCCTTGAAAATGGACTCGCTGAGAAACAAGACAGGAGGCCGGTGTCTGTGTGTGCAGGCAGTCTGAGACTCCCTTGGCTTCCCTCCACCCCCAGGTTTTGAGGTAAGTGCTTGTGCCAACACAGGACTGCTTTCTCATAATTATGATTTTTTTTATGTAATGCAGCATCATGATCTATGCACATGGAGCAGTAACAGACCATAAAGTTAGAGGAGTGCATTGCTCTGCACAGGGACTGGACTTCTGGGTTGCAAGAGAATTTCTCACAACAAGCTGTATCAAATGTACAGAGAACAGCCTCAGAGCAATCCTCTGATTGGGCTGTTCTGAAAATGCAGTACAACTAGGCCTGATCTTCACCCTCACCTTAGAGTATCTCTGCAGAGATCCCATGTGGATCCAACTATTGAATCATGACTGTAATTAACCATCTTATTGTATATTTGTAGACATTTGTAGCAGCCATGTAGGGGAAAAAGTGAATGTGTTGCCTAAGTGGAACAGAAATGTGTGTCCTGTCAGGCTTTCTAACAATTTTTCCCAACCTACATTTAATCTTGAAAAAAAAATCTTCATTATAAATCAATACATACCTCATTAGAACAAACTGAGCAGTTGCACTAATGGCTGGCATTTAATTGACATAACTGGGTAAAAGAAATTAACAGCGTACCAGAGCAATATTGGATTACCCAATGTCATTAATCCCTTTTTTAATAAAGGAGCTTTGGAAAATTACTTTGGGAAAAAAAATTACAATGTTCGGTTTACTCACTGTTCTTACCAGTAAAAAATGCTGAGTTCATTGGCTGTTATCGTTAAATTAGACAGGCACAGAACTCCTGGTAGGAGTGATATATAGAGGTGTTAGGTGGAAAGGCTCATTTCTGACTGTGGGAAGATCAAGAATCATGACAGAGACACAACAAGGACACAGCTTGGCAAACTACATGATTAATTCTTTACTATGGGCTATCCCCAGCATTATCAGTGGGACTACTTACATTATGTCTAGTTAAACTCAACCTAGGCTTTATTTCATCTTCTGTGGGAAATGGTAGTTCAAGTGTTATTGATCCCGTAATACAGATGTGCAGCTGAGGCTCAGCATAACTGGTGTCTTACTCATAAGAAGTGTGGAGTCCCGTTTCAAGGTGGTCACTAGTGGGGAATATGTCTGCAAGTGCATTTCTAAATCTTTTAGCACTTAGCATCTGCAGAGTTGCTAGTAGAAGAGCTAGCAGGACATTGCAAGCTAAGAATTCTATTTCAGAAGTTTTCTTTTAAAATCAAACAGTAAATAATCCATCATATAACAAATACTTACTTAAATTATGTGGCTGACAATACAATTATTAAATATATTAAATAAAAATCCTTAAAGAACATCTATTAATTTAAATATTAATTTTTAAATGCTTTTTCTCTAAATCAGCTCACAAACATTGCTCATTTTCACATCCTTTCAGTGGCATGGGTCATACAAACCTTGTGAGCAGGATGATTCTGAATTTTCTGTCCAATTACTTTAACTGAAATGCAGCTCATAAAGGCATGATCTCTCAGCAGATGTGCTTCTCTGTTGATGACCTGTTTTACATCCCAAGCTCTCTTATGTCTTGCAGTGTGGACTCACTTACATCTATGCAGACAAGTATAAATTGCAGCCATAACAGAAATAGCTCAGTTTGGCACTCTCCATGTTAACACAGCTCCCATATGCTCAAAGTCTTAGCAAGGTTAAAGCAGTGGTTAATTACAACATTGAAATTAGAATGTATATGTTTATCATTGGACCTGATGATCTTAAAGGTCTTTTCCAACCTAAATGATTCTATGATTCTATATTCAATAAACTGGAAAAACGTTTGATGCTGTATTCCCAGCCCCACCTTGCCCTTGAGCACTTTTTGACCTCACTGGCCTCCTGTGTCAGGGCGAGCTGAAAGACTCCATATTGCAGAGGAGGTGTGCAGCATAAGCTCTTTGCTGACTACCTTGCTATGCTGCAGTGAAAGTTGAAGTCACTTCCATGCTGGTAATCAATAACTACAGAGCTACTGCCTGCTGAAACCACCCGCCACTCGCAACTCTACCCATCAGGAATGACATTTACTCCTAATTGTAGGGAGTGCTGACATATCTAAGGGTAGTTGTATCGAATATGTATTTAATACAGATGGATGGAGGAATATCTACTTAGGAAGACACCAGGCAGCCTCCATGTGATGGAGCAGTTCCAGTGCATGCAACCTGATTTCACGCAAACTAACTTTGTAAATTACGTGAGGGGCAGGGGAAGCAAGGCTTGGCCACCCGGGTTACCTCTGCACCCTCCTCTCCAACACTGCAATGCTTTCTCCCTAACAGATGTGATTTGCAGACCCCTTTAAAGTAGGCAAGGTCTCCTTAATCCCAAAGGACAGACAGGAAATGGAGACACTAGCTATACAGCTGGGAGGGTTTTACAGGAGTATGTGGGAGTACACGCCACCTTACTTACAGGAAGAAATATAAATGAAGGTAAAGCAAGTTGTAACAGGTGAAGCTATATTTTGTTTTCTCCAGGTTTAATACTGAAAAAGGATAGCAGACTTCTTGAATTTATTTTTTTTATTACCTCAAATCGACATTTTACCTGAATGACATCTGTTATTATTACATTGCAAGATAAGAATTTTGCATTATATGTTGCTGGGTTGTTAGCTGGTGGGTTTTTTTTTTGTTTGTTTGGTGGTTTTTTTTTTGTTGTTGTTTGTTTGTTTTTTTAATTATTTGTGTGTTATGCTCATGAAATGCCCAGGTAAACACTCTTCCAGTTTGGTAGGCAGTGGAATTTCTTACTGTAAAGAATACCAATATCTAACTCCATGAAATTTTTTAAAAATTAGGTAAATTTTAAACACAAATATTTAAAAACTTTTTTCCTCCTAATTTCTATTTCTTTTTTAATTATTAAAACTGGTTTTGTAGGTTTTTGGAACATTCATGGTAAAAAAAAAAAAGGATTTTTGATGTTTTCACCAAAAAATTGAAACTCAAATAAAATAATTACTGTTTATAACAGGCAATGTCAATAACAATTGTGTTTTTCTGTAAGTATGCATCTTGATTGAATAGTGCTTGATGTTATTCTGAGATATAGTACTTGAAAAAAATGTGACAGGTGTGGTTATTACAATACCAGATCAAAAATTCAGAAGCCTGAAAAATTGCATTATGGTCCTAGGAGATGTGACATTAACACTATCAAATTAGTAAGGCCCTCATTGCACAAAACCTTTGACTACTGAGAATTTCTTATCTTCTTACATTGATGAAGAAATTTTTCAATGTCTGAAGTACTAAAAGAAGGGTCTCAGCAGCACACAGTGCAAAAATCAATAGATTTATGCCAATGTAGACATAGTCTGCATCGGAGAGTTTCTTTCTTCATGGAAACTAACATATAAAACCCCCTCATATTTCCCCCCCCCCTGTATTTCAAAGACTGTACTCTGTGCACACTAACATGTGTAGGCAAACTTTGCCCAATTACAATTTGATAAGTATGTATTCTTACCAAAAAGACTGTCTTCTCAAAGCAGACATCTTACTTGGACTGCTGCTTACTTGGAGAGATCCAAAATAAATACACCCTAACTCACGACAGGCTCATACTCTGTGATTTATAACAGCATCAAATGGATGAAAAAAATCCACTGTTTTGCTTTGATAACGGCTTCTTGATATTTTCTGATAAAACCAAAACCAAGCCCTGCACTGTGTTTACTAGACACACTCAGAGCATGGTTTACTCTGTTTACCAACTCACATTTCCTGGGCTAATAAGAAAGACCAGCTGAGTCAGGCATTTATTAAACGAAGTAGTCTGCAAACAAGTCTTTAGTTGAAAGGTAGTCAAAATGCAAAGCAAGCTTCAAGAAAATAAGGGTAATGCAACAACTTATAATTGGGAAAAAAGTTGAAAACTCTAGAAGTGACTAATTCAAGCAAAAGCTGAAACAGACTTCTTGACTTTTGTTATCTCATGTAATTTGTATCACTAATAATGTAAATGTAAGAAGATTTTTGAGGACAACTTCTCCCTTATTAATCAGACTAAAAAGTTCTTAGAGCACTGCTTTGACTTTTTCCCCTATTTGCCACTTTCAAAATATCAATAAACATGATCTTGGTTATATTTTACTGGAAGGCTGATGAAAAGATATGGTAGGGCTATTTATTCTGAGCACTGACATTTGAATAGGAAGGGACATAGGGGTGCAAAAATAAATGTTATTTTTGTTGAATATCCAGTGAATAGGGAATGGACTATTAATGTACCCAGGAAACAATCAAACAGGTCAACTGAAAAGCTCTTCATCTCTTGTGGTTTCTTGAATTTGACTTCTTTGAGTTTGCACTGCCGGTGTTTCTCTCACTCCCGATTCAGCAGAAACTACACTGAAAGATCCTCTAAAGTTCTTCCTTCTGCTGGCAGAGTCAATGCACAAAACATTTTACCAGTACAGCTATAGTGGTAGAGACTGGGATTTTGCATCAGGATATAATTTGGGTAGAAAACCCCACTGAATAAGAAAGGATTATAGTGACACAGAGCACTTCTGAGACCCAGAGAGCTTACTGACCCCCCATATTTACACATGGAGTTTGCCAGTTTGCCACCATACCTAAAACTGGCCAATTTTTGGGGCTAATGTTAGGGTTATTCTATGTCACAGACACAACACAAAGCCAGCACTAGTGAGGTGGCCTCTTCCTGGAGGAGTTCCCTGTTCTAGCATTAAGTAACTCTTTAGACAGAAAAAGATACCAAAGAAACTACTCACTTAGGAAAACATCAGATAACACTTTGGCATATAGCAGGCATGTAGATTTAAAGAGAAGATTAGAAGACCATTATTTAGGACCATACAGAGTGGAAATGTCACATCCAGAAGAAAATGAAGGGGAGCCAAAAAGTTGCATAGTTTGACCCAGGTTTGCAGCCAAAGGTCTAAGTAACAGCTTTACCGTTGCTGAATAGGTGCTTAATTCCATGCACGGTGCTGTTAAGGTTTTAATGGTCATAAACAGTTGCAGGATCTAGGCTAAATTTTTAGCTAAATTTTTAGTAAACTAAGACAAGCAACTTACAAGTTTTAATTTCTGTGTAGTAATGAGCAAAATGACTAGAATTGTTGACAAAGCCTCCAGTGGTTCTCCAGGTCATGGTTACGTTGTATTTCCACACCTCCCTGCACAACTGGCCTGCGTAATGAGGCTAAACTGGAGGAAACTGGGAAAAAACTCTCCTGCCCCCTCCTGCACGCAAGAGGGCCCGCACTGCTGAAAATGGAAAGA